>NW_026602572.1:0-14727 GCF_029448725.1 Salvelinus fontinalis
AAAAAGGTTGAGAAGGAAAACAGTGCAGATGAGAAGGATCCGCCAATCGTGAAGAAGAAACATTTCTCAGATTAGAGAAGATATTAGAAAAAGTGAAGAGGACTGTGATACTGCAATTGTCAAAACAACCAAAAAGGTTGAGAAGGAAAACAGTGCAGATGAGAAGGATCCGCCAATCGTGAAGAAGAAACATTTCTCAGATTAGAGAAGATATTAGAAAAAGTGAAGAGGACTGTGATACTGCAATTGTCAAAACAACCAAAAAGGTTGAGAAGGAAAACAGTGCAGATGAGAAGGATCCGCCAATCGTGAAGAAGAAACATTTCTCAGATTAGAGAAGATATTAGAAAAAGTGAAGAGGACTGTGATACTGCAATTGTCAAAACAACCAGAAAGGTTGAGAAGGAAAACAGTGCAGATGAGAAGGATCCGCCAATCGTGAAGAAGAAACATTTCTCAGATTAGAGAAGATATTAGAAAAAGGACTGTGATACTGCAATTGTCAAAACAACCAAAAAGGTTGAGAAGGAAAACAGTGCAGATGAGAAGGATCCGCCAATCGTGAAGAAGAAACATTTCTCAGATTAGAGAATATATTAGAAAAAGTGAAGAGGACTGTGATACTGCAATTGTCAAAACAACCAAAAAGGTTGAGAAGGAAAACAGTGCAGATGAGAAGGATCCGCCAATCGTGAAGAAACATTTCTTCAGGAAACTGGAAGAAATGAAGAATGAAATGCTTGGAAAAATGAGAGAGTTGGAGGAGAGGATGATAAAGATGGATTCGATCCAAGATGACGTAGATGGGACAAGTGAAGAGGAGGACACAAATCCAGGTGCAAAAAAGCAAAGAGTCCAAGTAGATGAATCAGCCACCCAGTCTGGTGGACAGCCTCTACGCTAGAATCCTTGGAAGCCAAGAGGGCAGGGCTGAAGTCCAGTGCAGTTTTGAAATTGAGTTGGAGCGTTACCTCACCGAGCCTGTCATTGACAGAAAGAGCGGCTTGCCTTTGGAGTGGTGGAAGCAGAATGACGAGAGACTTCAAATCACTTGCTCCACTGGCAAAGAAGTTTCTGTCCCCCACCTTCCTTGGTCCCAATCGAGTGTTCAGTGAGGTGGGAATTATTTATGATAAGCAGACTGACAGGGGACCAAGCAGACAAGCACTGCTTTCTGCACTACAACCTAAAACTTGAAGGAAAACAGTGCAGATGAGAAGGATCAGCCAATCGTGAAGAAGAAACATTTCTCAGATTAGAGAAGATATGAGAAAGAGGACTGTGATACTGCAATTGTCAAAACAACCAGAAAGGTTGAGAAGGAAAACAGTGCAGATGAGAAGGATCCGCCAATCGTGAAGAAGAAACATTTCTCAGATTAGAGAAGATATGAGAAAAAGAGGACTGTGATACTGCAATTGTCAAAACAACCAAAAAGGTTGAGAAGGAAAACAGTGCAGATGAAAAGGATCCGCCAATCGTGAAGAAGAAACATTTCTCAGATTAGAGAAGATATTAGAAAAAGTGAAAAGGACTGTGATACTGCAATTGTCAAAACAACCAAAAAGGTTGAGAAGGAAAACAGTGCAGATGAGAAGGATCAGCCAATCGCGAAGAAGAAACATTTCTCAGATTAGAGAAGATTTTAGAAAAAGTGAAGAGGACTGTGATACTGCAATTGTCAAAACAACCAAAAAGGTTGAGAAGGAAAACAGTGCAGATGAGAAGGATCCGCCAATCGTGAAGAAGAAACATTTCTCAGATTAGAGAAGATATGAGAAAAAGAGGACTGTGATACTGCAATTGTCAAAACAACCAGAAAGGTTGAGAAGGAAAACAGTGCAGATGAGAAGGATCAGCCAATCGTGAAGAAGAAACATTTCTAAGATTAGAGAAGATATTAGAAAAAGGACTGTGATACTGCAATTGTCAAAACAACCAAAAAGGTTGAGAAGGAAAACAGTGCAGATGAGAAGGATCCGCCAATCGTGAAGAAACATTTCTTCAGGAAACTGGAAGAAATGAAGAATGAAATGCTTGGAAAAATGAGAGAGTTGGAGGAGAGGTTGATAAAGATGGGTTCAATCCAAGATGACGTAGATGGGACAAGTGAAGAGGAGGACACAAATCCAGGTGCAAAAAAGCAAAGAGTCCGAGTAGATGAATCAGCCACCCAGTCCGGTGGACAGCCTCTACGCTAGAATCCTTGGAAGCCAAGAGGGCAGGGCTGAAGTCCAGTGCAGTTTTGAAATTGAGTTGGAGCGTTACCTCACAGAGCCTGTCATTGACAGAAAGAGCGGCTTGCCTTTGGAGTGGTGGAAGCAGAATGACGACAGACTTCAATCACTTGCTCCATTGGCAAAGAAGTTTCTGTCCCCCACCTTCCTCGGTCCCAATCGAGTGTTCAGTGAGGTGGGGATTATTTATGATAAGCAGACTGACAGGGGACCAAGCAGACAAGCACTGCTTTCTGCACAACAACCTAAAACTTGAAGGAAAACAGTGCAGATGAGAAGGATCAGCCAATCGTGAAGAAGAAACATTTCTCAGATTAGAGAAGATATGAGAAAGAAGACTGTGATACTGCAATTGTCAAAACAACCAGAAAGGTTGAGAAGGAAAACAGTGCAGATGAGAAGGATCAGCCAATCGTGAAGAAGAAACATTTCTAAGATTAGAGAAGATATTAGAAAAAGGACTGTGATACTGCAATTGTCAAAACAACCAAAAAGGTTGAGAAGGAAAACAGTGCAGATGAGAAGGATCAGCCAATCGCGAAGAAGAAACATTTCTCAGATTAGAGAAGATATGAGAAAGAGGACTGTGATACTGCAATTGTCAAAACAACCAGAAAGGTTGAGAAGGAAAACAGTGCAGATGAGAAGGATCAGCCAATCGTGAAGAAGAAACATTTCTAAGATTAGAGAAGATATTAGAAAAAGGACTGTGATACTGCAATTGTCAAAACAACCAAAAAGGTTGAGAAGGAAAACAGTGCAGATGAGAAGGATCCGCCAATCGTGAAGAAGAAACATTTCTCAGATTAGAGAAGATATGAGATAAAGAGGACTGTGATACTGCAATTGTCAAAACAACCAAAAAGGTTGAGAAGGAAAACAGTGCAGATGAGAAGGATCCGCCAATCGTGAAGAAGAAACATTTCTCAGATTAGAGAAGATATTAGAAAAAGTGAAGAGGACTGTGATACTGCAATTGTCAAAACAACCAAAAAGGTTGAGAAGGAAAACAGTGCAGATGAGAAGGATCCGCCAATCGTGAAGAAACATTTCTTCAGGAAACTGGAAGAAATGAAGAATGAAATGCTTGGAAAAATGAGAGAGTTGGAGGAGAGGTTGATAAAGATGGGTTCAATCCAAGATGACGTAGATGGGACAAGTGAAGAGGAGGACACAAATCCAGGTGCAAAAAAGCAAAGAGTCCAAGTAGATGAATCAGCCACCCAGTCCGGTGGACAGCCTCTACGCTAGAATCCTTGGAAGCCAAGAGGGCAGGGCTGAAGTCCAGTGCAGTTTTGAAATTGAGTTGGAGCGTTACCTCACAGAGCCTGTCATTGACAGAAAGAGCGGCTTGCCTTTGGAGTGGTGGAAGCAGAATGACGACAGACTTCAATCACTTGCTCCATTGGCAAAGAAGTTTCTGTCCCCCACCTTCCTCGGTCCCAATCGAGTGTTCAGTGAGGTGGGGATTATTTATGATAAGCAGACTGACAGGGGACCAAGCAGACAAGCACTGCTTTCTGCACTACAACCTAAAACTTGAAGGAAAACAGTGCAGATGAGAAGGATCAGCCAATCGTGAAGAAGAAACATTTCTCAGATTAGAGAAGATATGAGAAAGAGGACTGTGATACTGCAATTGTCAAAACAACCAGAAAGGTTGAGAAGGAAAACAGTGCAGATGAGAAGGATCAGCCAATCGTGAAGAATAAACATTTCTAAGATTAGAGAAGATATTAGAAAAAGGACTGTGATACTGCAATTGTCAAAACAACCAAAAAGGTTGAGAAGGAAAACAGTGCAGTTGAGAAGGATCCGCCAATCGTGAAGAAGAAACATTTCTCAGATTAGAGAAGATATTAGAAAAAGTGAAAAGGACTGTGATACTGCAATTGTCAAAACAACCAAAAAGGTTGAGAAGGAAAACAGTGCAGATGAGAAGGATCCGCCAATCGTGAAGAAACATTTCTTCAGGAAACTGGAAGAAATGAAGAATGAAATGCTTGGAAAAATGAGAGAGTTGGAGGAGAGGTTGATAAAGATGGGTTCAATCCAAGATGACGTAGATGGGACAAGTGAAGAGGAGGACACAAATCCAGGTGCAAAAAAGCAAAGAGTCCAAGTAGATGAATCAGCCACCCAGTCCGGTGGACAGCCTCTACGCTACAATCCTTGGAAGCCAAGAGGGCAGGGCTGAAGTCCAGTGCAGTTTTGAAATTGAGTTGGAGCGTTACCTCACAGAGCCTGTCATTGACAGAAAGAGCGGCTTGCCTTTGGAGTGGTGGAAGCAGAATGACGAGAGACTTCAATCACTTGCTCCACTGGCAAAGAAGTTTCTGTCCCCCACCTTCCTTGGTCCCAATCGAGTGTTCAGTGAGGTGGGAATTATTTATGATAAGCAGACTGACAGGGGACCAAGCAGACAAGCACTGCTTTCTGCACTACAACCTAAAACTTGAAGGAAAACAGTGCAGATGAGAAGGATCAGCCAATCGTGAAGAAGAAACATTTCTCAGATTAGAGAAGATATGAGAAAGAGGACTGTGATACTGCAATTGTCAAAACAACCAGAAAGGTTGAGAAGGAAAACAGTGCAGATGAGAAGGATCAGCCAATCGTGAAGAATAAACATTTCTAAGATTAGAGAAGATATTAGAAAAAGGACTGTGATACTGCAATTGTCAAAACAACCAAAAAGGTTGAAAGGAAAACAGTGCAGATGAGAAGGATCCGCCAATCGTGAAGAAGAAACATTTCTCAGATTAGAGAAGATATGAGAAAAAGAGGACTGTGATACTGCAATTGTCAAAACAACCAAAAAGGTTGAGAAGAAAAACAGTGCAGATGAGAAGGATCCGCCAATCGTGAAGAAGAAACATTTCTCAGATTAGAGAAGATATTAGAAAAAGTGAAGAGGACTGTGATACTGCAATTGTCAAAACAACCAAAAAGGTTGAGAAGGAAAACAGTGCAGATGAGAAGGATCCGCCAATCGTGAAGAAGAAACATTTCTTCAGGAAACTGGAAGAAATGAAGAATGAAATGCTTGGAAAAATGAGAGAGTTGGAGGAGAGGTTGATAAAGATGGGTTCAATCCAAGATGACGTAGATGGGACAAGTGAAGAGGAGGACACAAATCCAGGTGCAAAAAAGCAAAGAGTCCAAGTAGATGAATCAGCCACCCAGTCCGGTGGACAGCCTCTACGCTAGAATCCTTGGAAGCCAAGAGGGCAGGGCTGAAGTCCAGTGCAGTTTTGAAATTGAGTTGGAGCGTTACCTCACAGAGCCTGTCATTGACAGAAAGAGCGGCTTGCCTTTGGAGTGGTGGAAGCAGAATGACGACAGACTTCAATCACTTGCTCCATTGGCAAAGAAGTTTCTGTCCCCCACCTTCCTCGGTCCCAATCGAGTGTTCAGTGAGGTGGGGATTATTTATGATAAGCAGACTGACAGGGGACCAAGCAGACAAGCACTGCTTTCTGCACTACAACCTAAAACTTGAAGGAAAACAGTGCAGATGAGAAGGATCAGCCAATCGTGAAGAAGAAACATTTCTCAGATTAGAGAAGATATGAGAAAGAGGACTGTGATACTGCAATTGTCAAAACAACCAGAAAGGTTGAGAAGGAAAACAGTGCAGATGAGAAGGATCAGCCAATCGTGAAGAATAAACATTTCTAAGATTAGAGAAGATATTAGAAAAAGGACTGTGATACTGCAATTGTCAAAACAACCAAAAAGGTTGAGAAGGAAAACAGTGCAGATGAGAAGGATCCGCCAATCGTGAAGAAGAAACATTTCTCAGATTAGAGAAGATATTAGAAAAGGTGAAGAGGACTGTGATACTGCAATTGTCAAAACAACCAAAAAGGTTGAAAGGAAAACAGTGCAGATGAGAAGGATCCGCCAATCGTGAAGAAGAAACATTTCTCAGATTAGAGAAGATATTAGAAAAAGTGAAGAGGACTGTGATACTGCAATTGTCAAAACAACCAAAAAGGTTGAGAAGGAAAACAGTGCAGATGAGAAGGATCAGCCAATCGTGAAGAAGAAACATTTCTAAGATTAGAGAAGATATTAGAAAAAGGACTGTGATACTGCAATTGTCAAAACAACCAAAAAGGTTGAGAAGGAAAACAGTGCAGATGAGAAGGATCCGCCAATCGTGAAGAAGAAACATTTCTCAGATTAGAGAATATATTAGAAAAAGTGAAGAGGACTGTGATACTGCAATTGTCAAAACAACCAAAAAGGTTGAGAAGGAAAACAGTGCAGATGAGAAGGATCCGCCAATCGTGAAGAAACATTTCTTCAGGAAACTGGAAGAAATGAAGAATGAAATGCTTGGAAAAATGAGAGTTGGAGGAGAGGATGATAAAGATGGATTCGATCCAAGATGACGTAGATGGGACAAGTGAAGAGGAGGACACAAATCCAGGTGCAAAAAAGCAAAGAGTCCAAGTAGATGAATCAGCCACCCAGTCCGGTGGACAGCCTCTACGCTAGAATCCTTGGAAGCCAAGAGGGCAGGGCTGAAGTCCAGTGCAGTTTTGAAATTGAGTTGGAGCGTTACCTCACAGAGCCTGTCATTGACAGAAAGAGCGGCTTGCCTTTGGAGTGGTGGAAGCAGAATGACGAGAGACTTCAATCACTTGCTCCACTGGCAAAGAAGTTTCTGTCCCCCACCTTCCTTGGTCCCAATCGAGTGTTCAGTGAGGTGGGAATTATTTATGATAAGCAGACTGACAGGGGACCAAGCAGACAAGCACTGCTTTCTGCACTACAACCTAAAACTTGAAGGAAAACAGTGCAGATGAGAAGGATCAGCCAATCGTGAAGAAGAAACATTTCTCAGATTAGAGAAGAAATGAGAAAGAGGACTGTGATACTGCAATTGTCAAAACAACCAGAAAGGTTGAGAAGGAAAACAGTGCAGATGAGAAGGATCCGCCAATCGTGAAGAAGAAACATTTCTCAGATTAGAGAAGATATGAGAAAAAGAGGACTGTGATACTGCAATTGTCAAAACAACCAAAAAGGTTGAGAAGGAAAACAGTGCAGATGAAAAGGATCTGCCAATCGTGAAGAAGAAACATTTCTCAGATTAGAGAAGATATTAGAAAAAGTGAAAAGGACTGTGATACTGCAATTGTCAAAACAACCAAAAAGGTTGAGAAGGAAAACAGTGCAGATGAGAAGGATCAGCCAATCGCGAAGAAGAAACATTTCTCAGATTAGAGAAGATATTAGAAAAAGTGAAGAGGACTGTGATACTGCAATTGTCAAAACAACCAAAAAGGTTGAGAAGGAAAACAGTGCAGATGAGAAGGATCCGCCAATCGTGAAGAAGAAACATTTCTCAGATTAGAGAAGATATGAGAAAGAGGACTGTGATACTGCAATTGTCAAAACAACCAGAAAGGTTGAGAAGGAAAACAGTGCAGATGAGAAGGATCAGCCAATCGTGAAGAAGAAACATTTCTAAGATTAGAGAAGATATTAGAAAAAGGACTGTGATACTGCAATTGTCAAAACAACCAAAAAGGTTGAGAAGGAAAACAGTGCAGATGAGAAGGATCCGCCAATCGTGAAGAAGAAACATTTCTCAGATTAGAGAAGATATTAGAAAAAGTGAAAAGGACTGTGATACTGCAATTGTCAAAACAACCAAAAAGGTTGAGAAGGAAAACAGTGCAGATGAGAAGGATCCGCCAATCGTGAAGAAACATTTCTTCAGGAAACTGGAAGAAATGAAGAATGAAATGCTTGGAAAAATGAGAGAGTTGGAGGAGAGGTTGATAAAGATGGGTTCAATCCAAGATGACGTAGATGGGACAAGTGAAGAGGAGGACACAAATCCAGGTGCAAAAAAGCAAAGAGTCCAAGTAGATGAATCAGCCACCCAGTCCGGTGGACAGCCTCTACGCTAGAATCCTTGGAAGCCAAGAGGGCAGGGCTGAAGTCCAGTGCAGTTTTGAAATTGAGTTGGAGCGTTACCTCACAGAGCCTGTCATTGACAGAAAGAGCGGCTTGCCTTTGGAGTGGTGGAAGCAGAATGACGACAGACTTCAATCACTTGCTCCATTGGCAAAGAAGTTTCTGTCCCCCACCTTCCTCGGTCCCAATCGAGTGTTCAGTGAGGTGGGGATTATTTATGATAAGCAGACTGACAGGGGACCAAGCAGACAAGCACTGCTTTCTGCACTACAACCTAAAACTTGAAGGAAAACAGTGCAGATGAGAAGGATCAGCCAATCGTGAAGAAGAAACATTTCTCAGATTAGAGAAGATATGAGAAAGAGGACTGTGATACTGCAATTGTCAAAACAACCAGAAAGGTTGAGAAGGAAAACAGTGCAGATGAGAAGGATCAGCCAATCGTGAAGAATAAACATTTCTAAGATTAGAGAAGATATTAGAAAAAGGACTGTGATACTGCAATTGTCAAAACAACCAAAAAGGTTGAGAAGGAAAACAGTGCAGATGAGAAGGATCCGCCAATCGTGAAGAAGAAACATTTCTCAGATTAGAGAAGATATTAGAAAAAGTGAAGAGGACTGTGATACTGCAATTGTCAAAACAACCAAAAAGGTTGAAAGGAAAACAGTGCAGATGAGAAGGATCCGCCAATCGTGAAGAAGAAACATTTCTCAGATTAGAGAAGATATTAGAAAAAGTGAAGAGGACTGTGATACTGCAATTGTCAAAACAACCAAAAAGGTTGAGAAGGAAAACAGTGCAGATGAGAAGGATCAGCCAATCGTGAAGAAGAAACATTTCTAAGATTAGAGAAGATATTAGAAAAAGGACTGTGATACTGCAATTGTCAAAACAACCAAAAAGGTTGAGAAGGAAAACAGTGCAGATGAGAAGGATCCGCCAATCGTGAAGAAGAAACATTTCTCAGATTAGAGAATATATTAGAAAAAGTGAAGAGGACTGTGATACTGCAATTGTCAAAACAACCAAAAAGGTTGAGAAGGAAAACAGTGCAGATGAGAAGGATCCGCCAATCGTGAAGAAACATTTCTTCAGGAAACTGGAAGAAATGAAGAATGAAATACTTGGAAAAATGAGAGAGTTGGAGGAGAGGATGATAAAGATGGATTCGATCCAAGATGACGTAGATGGGACAAGTGAAGAGGAGGACACAAATCCAGGTGCAAAAAAGCAAAGAGTCCAAGTAGATGAATCAGCCACCCAGTCTGGTGGACAGCCTCTACGCTAGAATCCTTGGAAGCCAAGAGGGCAGGGCTGAAGTCCAGTGCAGTTTTGAAATTGAGTTGGAGCGTTACCTCACAGAGCCTGTCATTGACAGAAAGAGCGGCTTGCCTTTGGAGTGGTGGAAGCATAATGACGAGAGACTTCAATCACTTGCTCCACTGGCAAAGAAGTTTCAGTCCCCCACCTTCCTTGGTCCCAATCGAGTGTTCAGTGAGGTGGGAATTATTTATGATAAGCAGACTGACAGGGGACCAAGCAGACAAGCACTGCTTTCTGCACTACAACCTAAAACTTGAAGGAAAACAGTGCAGATGAGAAGGATCAGCCAATCGTGAAGAAGAAACATTTCTCAGATTAGAGAAGATATGAGAAAAAGAGGACTGTGATACTGCAATTGTCAAAACAACCAAAAAGGTTGAGAAGGAAAACAGTGCAGATGAAAAGGATCTGCCAATCGTGAAGAAGAAACATTTCTCAGATTAGAGAAGATATTAGAAAAAGTGAAAAGGACTGTGATACTGCAATTGTCAAAACAACCAAAAAGGTTGAGAAGGAAAACAGTGCAGATGAGAAGGATCAGCCAATCGCGAAGAAGAAACATTTCTCAGATTAGAGAAGATATTAGAAAAAGTGAAGAGGACTGTGATACTGCAATTGTCAAAACAACCAAAAAGGTTGAGAAGGAAAACAGTGCAGATGAGAAGGATCCGCCAATCGTGAAGAAGAAACATTTCTCAGATTAGAGAAGATATGAGAAAGAGGACTGTGATACTGCAATTGTCAAAACAACCAGAAAGGTTGAGAAGGAAAACAGTGCAGATGAGAAGGATCAGCCAATCGTGAAGAAGAAACATTTCTAAGATTAGAGAAGATATTAGAAAAAGGACTGTGATACTGCAATTGTCAAAACAACCAAAAAGGTTGAGAAGGAAAACAGTGCAGATGAGAAGGATCCGCCAATCGTGAAGAAGAAACATTTCTCAGATTAGAGAAGATATGAGAAAGAGGACTGTGATACTGCAATTGTCAAAACAACCAGAAAGGTTGAGAAGGAAAACAGTGCAGATGAGAAGGATCAGCCAATCGTGAAGAAGAAACATTTCTAAGATTAGAGAAGATATTAGAAAAAGGACTGTGATACTGCAATTGTCAAAACAACCAAAAAGGTTGAGAAGGAAAACAGTGCAGATGAGAAGGATCCGCCAATCGTGAAGAAGAAACATTTCTCAGATTAGAGAAGATATGAGAAAGAGGACTGTGATACTGCAATTGTCAAAACAACCAGAAAGGTTGAGAAGGAAAACAGTGCAGATGAGAAGGATCCGCCAATCGTGAAGAAGAAACATTTCTCAGATTAGAGAAGATATTAGAAAAAGTGAAAAGGACTGTGATACTGCAATTGTCAAAACAACCAAAAAGGTTGAGAAGGAAAACAGTGCAGATGAGAAGGATCCGCCAATCGTGAAGAAACATTTCTTCAGGAAACTGGAAGAAATGAAGAATGAAATGCTTGGAAAAATGAGAGAGTTGGAGGAGAGGTTGATAAAGATGGGTTCAATCCAAGATGACGTAGATGGGACAAGTGAAGAGGAGGACACAAATCCAGGTGCAAAAAAGCAAAGAGTCCAAGTAGATGAATCAGCCACCCAGTCCGGTGGACAGCCTCTACGCTACAATCCTTGGAAGCCAAGAGGGCAGGGCTGAAGTCCAGTGCATTTTTGAAATTGAGTTGGAGCGTTACCTCACAGAGCCTGTCATTGACAGAAAGAGCGGCTTGCCTTTGGAGTGGTGGAAGCAGAATGACAGACTTCAATCACTTGCTCCATTGGCAAAGAAGTTTCTGTCCCCCACCTTCCTCGGTCCCAATCGAGTGTTCAGTGAGGTGGGGATTATTTATGATAAGCAGACTGACAGGGGACCAAGCAGACAAGCACTGCTTTCTGCACTACAACCTAAAACTTGAAGGAAAACAGTGCAGATGAGAAGGATCCGCCAATCGTGAAGAAGAAACATTTCTCAGATTAGAGAAGATATGAGAAAGAGGACTGTGATACTGCAATTGTCAAAACAACCAGAAAGGTTGAGAAGGAAAACAGTGCAGATGAGAAGGATCAGCCAATCGTGAAGAAGAAACATTTCTAAGATTAGAGAAGATATTAGAAAAAGGACTGTGATACTGCAATTGTCAAAACAACCAAAAAGGTTGAGAAGGAAAACAGTGCAGATGAGAAGGATCCGCCAATCGTGAAGAAACATTTCTTCAGGAAACTGGAAGAAATGAAGAATGAAATGCTTGGAAAAATGAGAGAGTTGGAGGAGAGGATGATAAAGATGGATTCGATCCAAGATGACGTAGATGGGACAAGTGAAGAGGAGGACACAAATCCAGGTGCAAAAAAGCAAAGAGTCCAAGTAGATGAATCAGCCACCCAGTCTGGTGGACAGCCTCTACGCTAGAATCCTTGGAAGCCAAGAGGGCAGGGCTGAAGTCCAGTGCAGTTTTGAAATTGAGTTGGAGCGTTACCTCACAGAGCCTGTCATTGACAGAAAGAGCGGCTTGCCTTTGGAGTGGTGGAAGCATAATGACGAGAGACTTCAATCACTTGCTCCACTGGCAAAGAAGTTTCTGTCCCCCACCTTCCTTGGTCCCAATCGAGTGTTCAGTGAGGTGGGAATTATTTATGATAAGCAGACTGACAGGGGACCAAGCAGACAAGCACTGCTTTCTGCACTACAACCTAAAACTTGAAGGAAAACAGTGCAGATGAGAAGGATCAGCCAATCGTGAAGAAGAAACATTTCTCAGATTAGAGAAGATATGAGAAAGAGGACTGTGATACTGCAATTGTCAAAACAACCAGAAAGGTTGAGAAGGAAAACAGTGCAGATGAGAAGGATCCGCCAATCGTGAAGAAGAAACATTTCTCAGATTAGAGAAGATATGAGAAAAAGAGGACTGTGATACTGCAATTGTCAAAACAACCAAAAAGGTTGAGAAGGAAAACAGTGCAGATGAAAAGGATCTGCCAATCGTGAAGAAGAAACATTTCTCAGATTAGAGAAGATATTAGAAAAAGTGAAAAGGACTGTGATACTGCAATTGTCAAAACAACCAAAAAGGTTGAGAAGGAAAACAGTGCAGATGAGAAGGATCAGCCAATCGCGAAGAAGAAACATTTCTCAGATTAGAGAAGATAAAAGAAAAAGTGAAGAGGACTGTGATACTGCAATTGTCAAAACAACCAAAAAGGTTGAGAAGGAAAACAGTGCAGATGAGAAGGATCCGCCAATCGTGAAGAAGAAACATTTCTCAGATTAGAGAAGATATGAGAAAGAGGACTGTGATACTGCAATTGTCAAAACAACCAGAAAGGTTGAGAAGGAAAACAGTGCAGATGAGAAGGATCAGCCAATCGTGAAGAAGAAACATTTCTAAGATTAGAGAAGATATTAGAAAAAGGACTGTGATACTGCAATTGTCAAAACAACCAAAAAGGTTGAGAAGGAAAACAGTGCAGATGAGAAGGATCCGCCAATCGTGAAGAAGAAACATTTCTCAGATTAGAGAAGATATTAGAAAAAGTGAAAAGGACTGTGATACTGCAATTGTCAAAACAACCAAAAAGGTTGAGAAGGAAAACAGTGCAGATGAGAAGGATCCGCCAATCGTGAAGAAACATTTCTTCAGGAAACTGGCAGAAATGAAGAATGAAATGCTTGGAAAAATGAGAGTTGGAGGAGAGGATGATAAAGATGGATTCGATCCAAGATGACGTAGATGGGACAAGTGAAGAGGAGGACACAAATCCAGGTGCAAAAAAGCAAAGAGTCCAAGTAGATGAATCAGCCACCCAGTCCGGTGGACAGCCTCTACGCTAGAATCCTTGGAAGCCAAGAGGGCAGGGCTGAAGTCCAGTGCAGTTTTGAAATTGAGTTGGAGCGTTACCTCACAGAGCCTGTCATTGACAGAAAGAGCGGCTTGCCTTTGGAGTGGTGGAAGCAGAATGACGAGAGACTTCAATCACTTGCTCCACTGGCAAAGAAGTTTCTGTCCCCCACCTTCCTTGGTCCCAATCGAGTGTTCAGTGAGGTGGGAATTATTTATGATAAGCAGACTGACAGGGGACCAAGCAGACAAGCACTGCTTTCTGCACTACAACCTAAAACTTGAAGGAAAACAGTGCAGATGAGAAGGATCAGCCAATCGTGAAGAAGAAACATTTCTCAGATTAGAGAAGATATGAGAAAGAGGACTGTGATACTGCAATTGTCAAAACAACCAGAAAGGTTGAGAAGGAAAACAGTGCAGATGAGAAGGATCCGCCAATCGTGAAGAAGAAACATTTCTCAGATTAGAGAAGATATGAGAAAAAGAGGACTGTGATACTGCAATTGTCAAAACAACCAAAAAGGTTGAGAAGGAAAACAGTGCAGATGAAAAGGATCTGCCAATCGTGAAGAAGAAACATTTCTCAGATTAGAGAAGATATTAGAAAAAGTGAAAAGGACTGTGATACTGCAATTGTCAAAACAACCAAAAAGGTTGAGAAGGAAAACAGTGCAGATGAGAAGGATCAGCCAATCGCGAAGAAGAAACATTTCTCAGATTAGAGAAGATATTAGAAAAAGTGAAGAGGACTGTGATACTGCAATTGTCAAAACAACCAAAAAGGTTGAGAAGGAAAACAGTGCAGATGAGAAGGATCCGCCAATCGTGAAGAAGAAACATTTCTCAGATTAGAGAAGATATGAGAAAGAGGACTGTGATACTGCAATTGTCAAAACAACCAGAAAGGTTGAGAAGGAAAACAGTGCAGATGAGAAGGATCAGCCAATCGTGAAGAAGAAACATTTCTAAGATTAGAGAAGATATTAGAAAAAGGACTGTGATACTGCAATTGTCAAAACAACCAAAAAGGTTGAGAAGGAAAACAGTGCAGATGAGAAGGATCCGCCAATCGTGAAGAAGAAACATTTCTCAGATTAGAGAAGATATTAGAAAAAGTGAAAAGGACTGTGATACTGCAATTGTCAAAACAACCAAAAAGGTTGAGAAGGAAAACAGTGCAGATGAGAAGGATCAGCCAATCGCGAAGAAGAAACATTTCTTCAGGAAACTGGAAGAAATGAAGAATGAAATGCTTGGAAAAATGAGAGAGTTGGAGGAGAGGTTGATAAAGATGGGTTCAATCCAAGATGACGTAGATGGGACAAGTGAAGAGGAGGACACAAATCCAGGTGCAAAAAAGCAAAGAGTCCAAGTAGA
>NW_026602573.1:0-14702 GCF_029448725.1 Salvelinus fontinalis
AAACATCAACGTGTTACTACAGACCATGTAAATATCAACGTGTTACTACAGACCATCAACGTGTTACTACAGACCATGTAAATATCAACGTGTTACTACAGACCATGTAAATATCAACGTGTTACTACAGACCATGTAAATATCAACGTGTTACTACAGACCATGTAAACATCAACGTGTTACTACAGACCATGTAAATATCAACGTGTTACTACAGACCATGTAAATATCAACGTGTTACTACAGACCATGTAAACATCAACGTGTTACTACAGACCATGTAAATATCAACGTGTTACTACAGACCATGTAAATATCAACGTGTTACTACAGACCATCAACGTGTTACTACAGACCATGTAAATATCAACGTGTTACTACAGACCATGTAAATATCAACGTGTTACTACAGACCATGTAAACATCAACGTGTTACTACAGACCATGTAAATATCAACGTGTTACTACAGACCATCAACGTGTTACTACAGACCATGTAAATATCAACGTGTTACTACAGACCATGTAAACATCAACGTGTTACTACAGACCATGTAAACATCAACGTGTTACTACAGACCATGTAAATATCAACGTGTTACTACAGACCATGTAAACATCAACGTGTTACTACAGACCATGTAAATATCAACGTGTTACTACAGACCATCAACGTGTTACTACAGACCATGTAAATATCAACGTGTTACTACAGACCATGTAAACATCAACGTGTTACTACAGACCATGTAAACATCAACGTGTTACTACAGACCATGTAAATATCAACGTGTTACTACAGACCATGTAAATATCAACGTGTTACTACAGACCATGTAAACATCAACGTGTTACTACAGACCATGTAAATATCAACGTGTTACTACAGACCATGTAAATATCAACGTGTTACTACAGACCATGTAAACATCAACGTGTTACTACAGACCATGTAAATATCAACGTGTTACTACAGACCATGTAAACATCAACGTGTTACTACAGACCATGTAAATATCAACGTGTTACTACAGACCATGTAAACATCAACGTGTTACTACAGACCATGTAAATATCAACGTGTTACTACAGACCATGTAAACATCAACGTGTTACTACAGACCATGTAAACATCAACGTGTTACTACAGACCATGTAAATATCAACGTGTTACTACAGACCATGTAAACATCAACGTGTTACTACAGACCATGTAAATATCAACGTGTTACTACAGACCATGTAAATATCAACGTGTTACTACAGACCATGTAAATATCAACGTGTTACTACAGACCATCAACGTGTTACTACAGACCATGTAAACATCAACGTGTTACTACAGACCATGTAAACATCAACGTGTTACTACAGACCATGTAAACATCAACGTGTTACTACAGACCATCAACGTGTTACTACAGACCATGTAAATATCAACGTGTTACTACAGACCATGTAAACATCAACGTGTTACTACAGACCATGTAAATATCAACGTGTTACTACAGACCATGTAAATATCAACGTGTTACTACAGACCATGTAAACATCAACGTGTTACTACAGACCATGTAAATATCAACGTGTTACTACAGACCATGTAAATATCAACGTGTTACTACAGACCATGTAAATATCAACGTGTTACTACAGACCATCAACGTGTTACTACAGACCATGTAAACATCAACGTGTTACTACAGACCATGTAAACATCAACGTGTTACTACAGACCATGTAAACATCAACGTGTTACTACAGACCATGTAAACATCAACGTGTTACTACAGACCATGTAAATATCAACGTGTTACTACAGACCATGTAAACATCAACGTGTTACTACAGACCATCAACGTGTTACTACAGACCATGTAAATATCAACGTGTTACTACAGACCATGTAAATATCAACGTGTTACTACAGACCATGTAAATATCAACGTGTTACTACAGACCATGTAAATATCAACGTGTTACTACAGACCATGTAAATATCAACGTGTTACTACAGACCATGTAAACATCAACGTGTTACTACAGACCATCAACGTGTTACTACAGACCATGTAAATATCAACGTGTTACTACAGACCATGTAAATATCAACGTGTTACTACAGACCATGTAAATATCAACGTGTTACTACAGACCATGTAAATATCAACGTGTTACTACAGACCATGTAAATATCAACGTGTTACTACAGACCATGTAAATATCAACGTGTTACTACAGACCATGTAAATATCAACGTGTTACTACAGACCATGTAAACATCAACGTGTTACTACAGACCATGTAAATATCAACGTGTTACTACAGACCATGTAAACATCAACGTGTTACTACAGACCATGTAAACATCAACGTGTTACTACAGACCATCAACGTGTTACTACAGACCATCAACGTGTTACTACAGACCATGTAAATATCAACGTGTTACTACAGACCATGTAAATATCAACGTGTTACTACAGACCATGTAAACATCAACGTGTTACTACAGACCATGTAAATATCAACGTGTTACTACAGACCATCAACGTGTTACTACAGACCATGTAAACATCAACGTGTTACTACAGACCATGTAAATATCAACGTGTTACTACAGACCATCAACGTGTTACTACAGACCATGTAAATATCAACGTGTTACTACAGACCATGTAAATATCAACGTGTTACTACAGACCATGTAAATATCAACGTGTTACTACAGACCATGTAAACATCAACGTGTTACTACAGACCATGTAAATATCAACGTGTTACTACAGACCATGTAAATATCAACGTGTTACTACAGACCATGTAAACATCAACGTGTTACTACAGACCATGTAAATATCAACGTGTTACTACAGACCATGTAAATATCAACGTGTTACTACAGACCATGTAAAATCAACGTGTTACTACAGACCATGTAAATATCAACGTGTTACTACAGACCATGTAAATATCAACGTGTTACTACAGACCATGTAAACATCAACGTGTTACTACAGACCATGTAAATATCAACGTGTTACTACAGACCATCAACGTGTTACTACAGACCATGTAAATATCAACGTGTTACTACAGACCATGTAAACATCAACGTGTTACTACAGACCATGTAAACATCAACGTGTTACTACAGACCATGTAAATATCAACGTGTTACTACAGACCATGTAAACATCAACGTGTTACTACAGACCATGTAAATATCAACGTGTTACTACAGACCATTCAACGTGTTACTACAGACCATGTAAATATCAACGTGTTACTACAGACCATGTAAACATCAACGTGTTACTACAGACCATGTAAACATCAACGTGTTACTACAGACCATGTAAATATCAACGTGTTACTACAGACCATGTAAATATCAACGTGTTACTACAGACCATGTAAACATCAACGTGTTACTACAGACCATGTAAATATCAACGTGTTACTACAGACCATGTAAATATCAACGTGTTACTACAGACCATGTAAACATCAACGTGTTACTACAGACCATGTAAATATCAACGTGTTACTACAGACCATGTAAACATCAACGTGTTACTACAGACCATGTAAATATCAACGTGTTACTACAGACCATGTAAACATCAACGTGTTACTACAGACCATGTAAATATCAACGTGTTACTACAGACCATGTAAACATCAACGTGTTACTACAGACCATGTAAACATCAACGTGTTACTACAGACCATGTAAATATCAACGTGTTACTACAGACCATGTAAACATCAACGTGTTACTACAGACCATGTAAATATCAACGTGTTACTACAGACCATGTAAATATCAACGTGTTACTACAGACCATGTAAATATCAACGTGTTACTACAGACCATGTAAAATCAACGTGTTACTACAGACCATGTAAACATCAACGTGTTACTACAGACCATGTAAACATCAACGTGTTACTACAGACCATGTAAACATCAACGTGTTACTACAGACCATGTATCAACGTGTTACTACAGACCATGTAAATATCAACGTGTTACTACAGACCATGTAAACATCAACGTGTTACTACAGACCATGTAAATATCAACGTGTTACTACAGACCATGTAAATATCAACGTGTTACTACAGACCATGTAAATATCAACGTGTTACTACAGACCATGTAAATATCAACGTGTTACTACAGACCATGTAAATATCAACGTGTTACTACAGACCATGTAAATATCAACGTGTTACTACAGACCATGTAAATATCAACGTGTTACTACAGACCATGTAAAATCAACGTGTTACTACAGACCATGTAAACATCAACGTGTTACTACAGACCATGTAAATATCAACGTGTTACTACAGACCATGTAAATATCAACGTGTTACTACAGACCATGTAAACATCAACGTGTTACTACAGACCATGTAAACATCAACGTGTTACTACAGACCATGTAAAATCAACGTGTTACTACAGACCATGTAAATCAACGTGTTACTACAGACCATGTAAATATCAACGTGTTACTACAGACCATGTAAATATCAACGTGTTACTACAGACCATGTAAACATCAACGTGTTACTACAGACCATGTAAATATCAACGTGTTACTACAGACCATGTAAAATCAACGTGTTACTACAGACCATGTAAACATCAACGTGTTACTACAGACCATGTAAATATCAACGTGTTACTACAGACCATGTAAAATCAACGTGTTACTACAGACCATGTAAACATCAACGTGTTACTACAGACCATGTTACTACAGACCATGTAAATATCAACGTGTTACTACAGACCATGTAAACATCAACGTGTTACTACAGACCATGTAAATATCAATGTGTTACTACAGACCATGTAAATATCAACGTGTTACTACAGACCATGTAAATATCAACGTGTTACTACAGACCATGTAAATATCAAGGTGTTACTACAGACCATGTAAATATCAACGTGTTACTACAGACCATGTAAACATCAACGTGTTACTACAGACCATGTAAATATCAACGTGTTACTACAGACCATCAACGTGTTACTACAGACCATGTAAATATCAACGTGTTACTACAGACCATGTAAACATCAACGTGTTACTACAGACCATGTAAACATCAACGTGTTACTACAGACCATGTAAATCAACGTGTTACTACAGACCATGTAAATATCAACGTGTTACTACAGACCATGTAAATATCAACGTGTTACTACAGACCATGTAAACATCAACGTGTTACTACAGACCATGTAAATATCAACGTGTTACTACAGACCATGTAAACATCAACGTGTTACTACAGACCATGTAAATATCAACGTGTTACTACAGACCATGTAAATATCAACGTGTTACTACAGACCATGTAAACATCAACGTGTTACTACAGACCATGTAAATATCAACGTGTTACTACAGACCATGTAAACATCAACGTGTTACTACAGACCATGTAAATATCAACGTGTTACTACAGACCATGTAAACATCAACGTGTTACTACAGACCATGTAAATATCAACGTGTTACTACAGACCATGTAAACATCAACGTGTTACTACAGACCATGTAAATATCAACGTGTTACTACAGACCATGTAAATATCAACGTGTTACTACAGACCATGTAAATATCAACGTGTTACTACAGACCATGTAAATATCAACGTGTTACTACAGACCATGTAAATATCAACGTGTTACTACAGACCATCAACGTGTTACTACAGACCATGTAAACATCAACGTGTTACTACAGACCATGTAAACATCAACGTGTTACTACAGACCATGTAAACATCAACGTGTTACTACAGACCATGTAAACATCAACGTGTTACTACAGACCATCAACGTGTTACTACAGACCATGTAAATATCAACGTGTTACTACAGACCATGTAAATATCAACGTGTTACTACAGACCATGTAAATATCAACGTGTTACTACAGACCATGTAAATATCAACGTGTTACTACAGACCATGTAAATATCAACGTGTTACTACAGACCATGTAAATATCAACGTGTTACTACAGACCATGTAAACATCAACGTGTTACTACAGACCATGTAAACATCAACGTGTTACTACAGACCATGTAAATATCAACGTGTTACTACAGACCATGTAAATATCAACGTGTTACTACAGACCATCAACGTGTTACTACAGACCATGTAAACATCAACGTGTTACTACAGACCATGTAAACATCAACGTGTTACTACAGACCATCAACGTGTTACTACAGACCATGTAAATATCAACGTGTTACTACAGACCATGTAAATATCAACGTGTTACTACAGACCATGTAAATATCAACGTGTTACTACAGACCATGTAAATATCAACGTGTTACTACAGACCATGTAAATATCAACGTGTTACTACAGACCATGTAAATATCAACGTGTTACTACAGACCATGTAAAATCAACGTGTTACTACAGACCATGTAAACATCAACGTGTTACTACAGACCATGTAAATATCAACGTGTTACTACAGACCATGTAAAATCAACGTGTTACTACAGACCATGTAAACATCAACGTGTTACTACAGACCATGTAAACATCAACGTGTTACTACAGACCATCAACGTGTTACTACAGACCATGTAAAATCAACGTGTTACTACAGACCATGTAAATATCAACGTGTTACTACAGACCATGTAAAATCAACGTGTTACTACAGACCATGTAAATATCAACGTGTTACTACAGACCATGTAAACATCAACGTGTTACTACAGACCATGTAAACATCAACGTGTTACTACAGACCATGTAAACATCAACGTGTTACTACAGACCATGTAAACATCAACGTGTTACTACAGACCATCAACGTGTTACTACAGACCATGTAAATATCAACGTGTTACTACAGACCATGTAAATATCAACGTGTTACTACAGACCATGTAAACATCAACGTGTTACTACAGACCATGTAAATATCAACGTGTTACTACAGACCATGTAAATATCAACGTGTTACTACAGACCATGTAAATATCAACGTGTTACTACAGACCATGTAAATATCAACGTGTTACTACAGACCATGTAAACATCAACGTGTTACTACAGACCATGTAAATATCAACGTGTTACTACAGACCATGTAAACATCAACGTGTTACTACAGACCATGTAAACATCAACGTGTTACTACAGACCATGTAAACATCAACGTGTTACTACAGACCATGTAAATATCAACGTGTTACTACAGACCATGTAAATATCAACGTGTTACTACAGACCATGTAAACATCAACGTGTTACTACAGACCATGTAAATATCAACGTGTTACTACAGACCATGTAAATATCAACGTGTTACTACAGACCATGTAAATATCAACGTGTTACTACAGACCATGTAAATATCAACGTGTTACTACAGACCATTAACGTGTTACTACAGACCATGTAAATATCAACGTGTTACTACAGACCATGTAAACATCAACGTGTTACTACAGACCATGTAAATATCAACGTGTTACTACAGACCATGTAAACATCAACGTGTTACTACAGACCATGTAAATCAACGTGTTACTACAGACCATGTAAATATCAACGTGTTACTACAGACCATGTAAATATCAACGTGTTACTACAGACCATGTAAATATCAACGTGTTACTACAGACCATGTAAATATCAACGTGTTACTACAGACCATGTAAATATCAACGTGTTACTACAGACCATGTAAATATCAACGTGTTACTACAGACCATGTAAATATCAACGTGTTACTACAGACCATGTAAACATCAACGTGTTACTACAGACCATGTAAATATCAACGTGTTACTACAGACCATGTAAATATCAACGTGTTACTACAGACCATCAACGTGTTACTACAGACCATGTAAACATCAACGTGTTACTACAGACCATGTAAACATCAACGTGTTACTACAGACCATCAACGTGTTACTACAGACCATGTAAATATCAACGTGTTACTACAGACCATGTAAATATCAACGTGTTACTACAGACCATGTAAATATCAACGTGTTACTACAGACCATGTAAATATCAACGTGTTACTACAGACCATGTAAATATCAACGTGTTACTACAGACCATGTAAATATCAACGTGTTACTACAGACCTAAAATCAACGTGTTACTACAGACCATGTAAACATCAACGTGTTACTACAGACCATGTAAATATCAACGTGTTACTACAGACCATCAACGTGTTACTACAGACCATGTAAACATCAACGTGTTACTACAGACCATGTAAACATCAACGTGTTACTACAGACCATCAACGTGTTACTACAGACCATCAACGTGTTACTACAGACCATGTAA
Source organism: Salvelinus fontinalis (assembly GCF_029448725.1). Classification (NCBI taxonomy): domain Eukaryota; kingdom Metazoa; phylum Chordata; class Actinopteri; order Salmoniformes; family Salmonidae; genus Salvelinus; species Salvelinus fontinalis. The sequence goes on from NW_026602573.1 coordinate 8,384, forward strand.
ATATCAACGTGTTACTACAGACCATGTAAATATCAACGTGTTACTACAGACCATGTAAATATCAACGTGTTACTACAGACCATGTAAACATCAACGTGTTACTACAGACCATGTAAACATCAACGTGTTACTACAGACCATGTAAATATCAACGTGTTACTACAGACCATGTAAATCAACGTGTTACTACAGACCATGTAAACATCAACGTGTTACTACAGACCATGTAAATATCAACGTGTTACTACAGACCATGTAAACATCAACGTGTTACTACAGACCATGTAATAATCAACGTGTTACTACAGACCATGTAAACATCAACGTGTTACTACAGACCATGTAAATATCAACGTGTTACTACAGACCATGTAAATCAACGTGTTACTACAGACCATGTAAATATCAACGTGTTACTACAGACCATGTAAATATCAACGTGTTACTACAGACCATGTAAACATCAACGTGTTACTACAGACCATGTAAATATCAACGTGTTACTACAGACCATGTAAATATCAACGTGTTACTACAGACCATGTAAATATCAACGTGTTACTACAGACCATGTAAATATCAACGTGTTACTACAGACCATGTAAATATCAACGTGTTACTACAGACCATGTAAACATCAACGTGTTACTACAGACCATGTAAATATCAACGTGTTACTACAGACCATGTAAACATCAACGTGTTACTACAGACCATGTAAATATCAACGTGTTACTACAGACCATGTAAACATCAACGTGTTACTACAGACCATGTAAATATCAACGTGTTACTACAGACCATGTAAACATCAACGTGTTACTACAGACCATGTAAACATCAACGTGTTACTACAGACCATGTAAATATCAACGTGTTACTACAGACCATGTAAACATCAACGTGTTACTACAGACCATGTAAATATCAACGTGTTACTACAGACCATGTAAATATCAACGTGTTACTACAGACCATGTAAATATCAACGTGTTACTACAGACCATGTAATCAACGTGTTACTACAGACCATGTAAACATCAACGTGTTACTACAGACCATGTAAACATCAACGTGTTACTACAGACCATGTAAACATCAACGTGTTACTACAGACCATGTTACTACAGACCATGTAAATATCAACGTGTTACTACAGACCATGTAAACATCAACGTGTTACTACAGACCATGTAAATATCAACGTGTTACTACAGACCATGTAAATATCAACGTGTTACTACAGACCATGTAAATATCAACGTGTTACTACAGACCATGTAAATATCAACGTGTTACTACAGACCATGTAAATATCAACGTGTTACTACAGACCATGTAAATATCAACGTGTTACTACAGACCATGTAAATATCAACGTGTTACTACAGACCATGTAAAATCAACGTGTTACTACAGACCATGTAAACATCAACGTGTTACTACAGACCATGTAAATATCAACGTGTTACTACAGACCATGTAAAATCAACGTGTTACTACAGACCATGTAAACATCAACGTGTTACTACAGACCATGTAAACATCAACGTGTTACTACAGACCATGTAAAATCAACGTGTTACTACAGACCATCAACGTGTTACTACAGACCATGTAAATATCAACGTGTTACTACAGACCATGTAAATATCAACGTGTTACTACAGACCATGTAAACATCAACGTGTTACTACAGACCATGTAAATATCAACGTGTTACTACAGACCATGTAAAATCAACGTGTTACTACAGACCATGTAAACATCAACGTGTTACTACAGACCATGTAAATATCAACGTGTTACTACAGACCATGTAAAATCAACGTGTTACTACAGACCATGTAAACATCAACGTGTTACTACAGACCATGTAAACATCAACGTGTTACTACAGACCATGTAAATATCAACGTGTTACTACAGACCATGTAAACATCAACGTGTTACTACAGACCATGTAAATATCAACGTGTTACTACAGACCATGTAAATATCAACGTGTTACTACAGACCATGTAAATATCAACGTGTTACTACAGACCATGTAAATATCAACGTGTTACTACAGACCATGTAAATATCAACGTGTTACTACAGACCATGTAAACATCAACGTGTTACTACAGACCATGTAAATATCAACGTGTTACTACAGACCATCAACGTGTTACTACAGACCATGTAAATATCAACGTGTTACTACAGACCATGTAAACATCAACGTGTTACTACAGACCATGTAAACATCAACGTGTTACTACAGACCATGTAAACATCAACGTGTTACTACAGACCATGTAAACATCAACGTGTTACTACAGACCATCAACGTGTTACTACAGACCATGTAAATATCAACGTGTTACTACAGACCATGTAAATATCAACGTGTTACTACAGACCATGTAAACATCAACGTGTTACTACAGACCATGTAAATATCAACGTGTTACTACAGACCATGTAAACATCAACGTGTTACTACAGACCATGTAAATATCAACGTGTTACTACAGACCATGTAAATATCAACGTGTTACTACAGACCATGTAAACATCAACGTGTTACTACAGACCATGTAAATATCAACGTGTTACTACAGACCATGTAAACATCAACGTGTTACTACAGACCATGTAAACATCAACGTGTTACTACAGACCATGTAAACATCAACGTGTTACTACAGACCATGTAAATATCAACGTGTTACTACAGACCATGTAAACATCAACGTGTTACTACAGACCATGTAAACATCAATGTGTTACTACAGACCATGTAAATATCAACGTGTTACTACAGACCATGTAAATATCAACGTGTTACTACAGACCATGTAAATATCAACGTGTTACTACAGACCATGTAAATATCAACGTGTTACTACAGACCATGTAAAATCAACGTGTTACTACAGACCATGTAAACATCAACGTGTTACTACAGACCATGTAAACATCAACGTGTTACTACAGACCATGTAAACATCAACGTGTTACTACAGACCATGTAAACATCAACGTGTTACTACAGACCATGTAAATCAACGTGTTACTACAGACCATGTAAATATCAACGTGTTACTACAGACCATGTAAATATCAACGTGTTACTACAGACCATGTAAATATCAACGTGTTACTACAGACCATGTAAATATCAACGTGTTACTACAGACCATGTAAATATCAACGTGTTACTACAGACCATGTAAATATCAACGTGTTACTACAGACCATGTAAACATCAACGTGTTACTACAGACCATGTAAACATCAACGTGTTACTACAGACCATGTAAATATCAACGTGTTACTACAGACCATGTAAATATCAACGTGTTACTACAGACCATCAACGTGTTACTACAGACCATGTAAACATCAACGTGTTACTACAGACCATGTAAATATCAACGTGTTACTACAGACCATCAACGTGTTACTACAGACCATGTAAATATCAACGTGTTACTACAGACCATGTAAATATCAACGTGTTACTACAGACCATGTAAATATCAACGTGTTACTACAGACCATGTAAATATCAACGTGTTACTACAGACCATGTAAATATCAACGTGTTACTACAGACCATGTAAATATCAACGTGTTACTACAGACCATGTAAAATCAACGTGTTACTACAGACCATGTAAACATCAACGTGTTACTACAGACCATGTAAATATCAACGTGTTACTACAGACCATGTAAATCAACGTGTTACTACAGACCATGTAAACATCAACGTGTTACTACAGACCATGTAAACATCAACGTGTTACTACAGACCATGTAAAATCAACGTGTTACTACAGACCATCAACGTGTTACTACAGACCATGTAAATATCAACGTGTTACTACAGACCATGTAAATATCAACGTGTTACTACAGACCATGTAAATATCAACGTGTTACTACAGACCATGTAAACATCAACGTGTTACTACAGACCATGTAAACATCAACGTGTTACTACAGACCATGTAAATATCAACGTGTTACTACAGACCATCAACGTGTTACTACAGACCATGTAAACATCAACGTGTTACTACAGACCATGTAAATATCAACGTGTTACTACAGACCATGTAAACATCAACGTGTTACTACAGACCAAAATCAACGTGTTACTACAGACCATGTAAACATCAACGTGTTACTACAGACCATGTAAATATCAACGTGTTACTACAGACCATGTAAAATCAACGTGTTACTACAGACCATGTAAATATCAACGTGTTACTACAGACCATGTAAATATCAACGTGTTACTACAGACCATGTAAACATCAACGTGTTACTACAGACCATGTAAATATCAACGTGTTACTACAGACCATGTAAATATCAACGTGTTACTACAGACCATGTAAATATCAACGTGTTACTACAGACCATGTAAATATCAACGTGTTACTACAGACCATGTAAACATCAACGTGTTACTACAGACCATGTAAATATCAACGTGTTACTACAGACCATGTAAATATCAACGTGTTACTACAGACCATGTAAACATCAACGTGTTACTACAGACCATGTAAACATCAACGTGTTACTACAGACCATGTAAATATCAACGTGTTACTACAGACCATGTAAACATCAACGTGTTACTACAGACCATGTAAATATCAACGTGTTACTACAGACCATGTAAACATCAACGTGTTACTACAGACCATGTAAATATCAACGTGTTACTACAGACCATGTAAATATCAACGTGTTACTACAGACCATGTAAATATCAACGTGTTACTACAGACCATGTAAATATCAACGTGTTACTACAGACCATGTAAATATCAACGTGTTACTACAGACCATGTAAACATCAACGTGTTACTACAGACCATGTAAATATCAACGTGTTACTACAGACCATCAACGTGTTACTACAGACCATGTAAATATCAACGTGTTACTACAGACCATGTAAACATCAACGTGTTACTACAGACCATGTAAATATCAACGTGTTACTACAGACCATGTAAACATCAACGTGTTACTACAGACCATGTAAACATCAACGTGTTACTACAGACCATCAACGTGTTACTACAGACCATGTAAATATCAACGTGTTACTACAGACCATGTAAATATCAACGTGTTACTACAGACCATGTAAACATCAACGTGTTACTACAGACCATGTAAATATCAACGTGTTACTACAGACCATGTAAACATCAACGTGTTACTACAGACCATGTAAATATCAACGTGTTACTACAGACCATGTAAATATCAACGTGTTACTACAGACCATGTAAACATCAACGTGTTACTACAGACCATGTAAATATCAACGTGTTACTACAGACCATGTAAACATCAACGTGTTACTACAGACCATGTAAACATCAACGTGTTACTACAGACCATGTAAACATCAACGTGTTACTACAGACCATGTAAATATCAACGTGTTACTACAGACCATGTAAACATCAACGTGTTACTACAGACCATGTAAACATCAATGTGTTACTACAGACCATGTAAATATCAACGTGTTACTACAGACCATGTAAATATCAACGTGTTACTACAGACCATGTAAATATCAACGTGTTACTACAGACCATGTAAATATCAACGTGTTACTACAGACCATCAACGTGTTACTACAGACCATGTAAACATCAACGTGTTACTACAGACCATGTAAACATCAACGTGTTACTACAGACCATGTAAACATCAACGTGTTACTACAGACCATGTAAACATCAACGTGTTACTACAGACCATCAACGTGTTACTACAGACCATGTAAATATCAACGTGTTACTACAGACCATGTAAATATCAACGTGTTACTACAGACCATGTAAATATCAACGTGTTACTACAGACCATGTAAATATCAACGTGTTACTACAGACCATGTAAATATCAACGTGTTACTACAGACCATGTAAATATCAACGTGTTACTACAGACCATGTAAACATCAACGTGTTACTACAGACCATGTAAACATCAACGTGTTACTACAGACCATGTAAATATCAACGTGTTACTACAGACCATGTAAATATCAACGTGTTACTACAGACCATCAACGTGTTACTACAGACCATGTAAACATCAACGTGTTACTACAGACCATGTAAACATCAACGTGTTACTACAGACCATCAACGTGTTACTACAGACCATGTAAATATCAACGTGTTACTACAGACCATGTAAATATCAACGTGTTACTACAGACCATGTAAATATCAACGTGTTACTACAGACCATGTAAATATCAACGTGTTACTACAGACCA
>NW_026602574.1:0-14698 GCF_029448725.1 Salvelinus fontinalis
CCGTCATGTAGTTTCTAAACCCGTCATCTAGTATCTAAACCTGTCATCTAGTATCTAAACCCGTCATGTAGTATCTAAACCCGTCATGTAGTATCTAAACCCGTCATCTAGTATCTAAACCTGTCATCTAGTATCTAAACCCGTCATCTAGTATCTAAACCCGTCATGTAGTATCTAAACCCGTCATGTAGTATCTAAACCCGTCATGTAGTATCTAAACCCGTCATGTAGTATCTAAACATTTCATGTAGTATCTAAACATATAATCTAGTATCTAAACCCGTCATCTAGTATCTAAACCTGTCATGTAGTATCTAAAACCGTCATGTAGTATCTAAACCCGTCATCTAGTATCTAAACCTGACATCTAGTATCTAAAACAGTCATGTAGTATCTAAACCCGTCATCTAGTTTCTAAACCTGTCATCTAGTATCTAAACCCGTCATGTAGTATCTAAACATATCATGTAGTATCTAAACATATAATCTAGTATCTAAACCCGTCATCTAGTATCTAAACCTGTCATCTAGTATGTAAACCCGTCATGTAGTATCTAAACCCGTCATGTAGTATCTAAACCCGTCATCTAGTATCTAAACCTGTCATCTAGTATCTAAACCCGTCATCTAGTATCTAAACCTGTCATCTAGTATCTAAACCCGTCATGTAGTATCGAAACCCGTCATCTAGTATCTAAACCTGTCATCTAGTATCTAAACCCGTCATGTAGTATCTAAACATATCATGTAGTATCTAAACATATAATCTAGTATCTAAACCTGTCATCTAGTATCTAAACCCGTCATCTAGTATCTAAACCTGTCATCTAGTATGTAAACCCGTCATCTACTATCTAAACCTGTCATCTAGTATCTAAACCCGTCATGTAGTATCTAAACCCGTCATCTAGTATCTAAACCTGTCATCTAGTATCTAAACCCGTCATGTAGTATCTAAACCCGTCATGTAGTATCTAAACCCGTCATGTAGTATCTAAACCCGTCATGTAGTTTCTAAACCAGTCATGTAGTATCTAAACCCGTCATGTAGTATCTAAACCCGTCATGTAGTATCTAAACCCGTCATGTAGTATCTAAACCCGTCATGTAGTATCTAAACATATCATGTAGTATCTAAACATATAATCTAGTATCTAAACCCGTCATCTAGTATCTAAACCTGTCATGTAGTATCTAAACCCGTCATGTAATATCTAAACCCGTCATCTAGTATCTAAACCTGTCATCTAGTATCTAAACCCGTCATGTAGTATCTAAACCCGTCATGTAGTATCTAAACCCGTCATGTAGTATCTAAACCCGTCATGTAGTATCTAAACCCGTCATGTAGTATCTAAACATATCATGTAGTATCTAAACATATAATCTAGTATCTAAACCCGTCATCTAGTATCTAAACCTGTCATGTAGTATCTAAACCTGTCATCTAGTATCTAAACCCGTCATGTAGTATCTAAACCCGTCATGTAGTATCTAAACCCGTCATCTAGTATCTAAACCCGTCATGTAGTATCTAAACCCGTCATGTAGTATCTAAACCCGTCATGTAGTATCTAAACCCGTCATGTAGTATCTAAACCCGTCATGTAGTATCTAAACATATCATGTAGTATCTAAACATATAATCTAGTATCTAAACCCGTCATCTAGTATCTAAACCTGTCATGTAGTATCTAAACCCGTCATGTAGTATCTAAACCCGTCATCTAGTATCTAAACCTGTCATCTAGTATCTAAACCTGTCATGTAGTATCTAAACCCGTCATGTAGTATCTAAACCCGTCATGTAGTTTCTAAACCCGTCATCTAGTATCTAAACCTGTCATGTAGTATCTAAACCCGTCATGTAGTATCTAAACCCGTCATGTAGTATCTAAACCCGTCATGTAGTATCTAAACATTTCATGTAGTATCTAAACATATAATCTAGTATCTAAACCCGTCATCTAGTATCTAAACCTGTCATGTAGTATCTAAACCCGTCATGTAGTATCTAAACCCGTCATCTAGTATCTAAACCTGACATCTAGTATCTAAAACAGTCATGTAGTATCTAAACCCGTCATCTAGTTTCTAAACCTGTCATCTAGTATCTAAACCCGTCATGTAGTATCTAAACATATCATGTAGTATCTAAACATATAATCTAGTATCTAAACCCGTCATCTAGTATCTAAACCCGTCATCTAGTATCTAAACCTGTCATCTAGTATGTAAACCCGTCATGTAGTATCTAAACCCGTCATGTAGTATCTAAACCCGTCATCTAGTATCTAAACCTGTCATCTAGTATCTAAACCCGTCATCTAGTATCTAAACCTGTCATCTAGTATCTAAACCCGTCATGTAGTATCGAAACATATCATGTAGTATCTAATCATATAATCTAGTATCTAAACCTGTCATCTAGTATCTAAACCCGTCATCTAGTATCTAAACCTGTCATCTAGTATGTAAACCCGTCATCTACTATCTAAACCTGTCATCTAGTATCTAAACCCGTCATGTAGTATCTAAACCCGTCATCTAGTATCTAAACCTGTCATCTAGTATCTAAACCCGTCATGTAGTATCTAAACCCGTCATGTAGTATCTAAACCCGTCATGTAGTATCTAAACCCGTCATGTAGTTTCTAAACCAGTCATGTAGTATCTAAACCCGTCATGTAGTATCTAAACCCGTCATGTAGTATCTAAACCCGTCATGTAGTATCTAAACCCGTCATGTAGTATCTAAACATATCATGTAGTATCTAAACATATAATCTAGTATCTAAACCCGTCATCTAGTATCTAAACCTGTCATGTAGTATCTAAACCCGTCATGTAATATCTAAACCCGTCATCTAGTATCTAAACCTGTCATCTAGTATCTAAACCCGTCATGTAGTATCTAAACCCGTCATGTAGTATCTAAACCCGTCATGTAGTATCTAAACCCGTCATGTAGTATCTAAACCCGTCATGTAGTATCTAAACATATCATGTAGTATCTAAACATATAATCTAGTATCTAAACCCGTCATGTAGTATCTAAACCCGTCATGTAGTTTCTAAACCCGTCATCTAGTATCTAAACCCGTCATCTAGTATCTAAACCTGTCATGTAGTATCTAAACCCGTCATGTAGTATCTAAACCCGTCATCTAGTATCTAAACCTGTCATCTAGTATCTAAACCCGTCATGTAGTATCTAAACATATCATGTAGTATCTAAACATATCATCTAGTATCTAAACCTGTCATCTAGTATCTAAACCCGTCATCTAGTATCTAAACCTGTCATCTAGTATCTAAACCCGTCATCTACTATCTAAACCTGTCATCTAGTATCTAAACCCGTCATGTAGTATCTAAACCCGTCATCTAGTATCTAAACCTGTCATCTAGTATCTAAACCCGTCATGTAGTATCTAAACCCGTCATGTAGTATCTAAACCCGTCATGTAGTATCTAAACCCGTCATGTAGTTTCTAAACCAGTCATGTAGTATCTAAACCCGTCATGTAGTATCTAAACCCGTCATGTAGTATCTAAACCCGTCATGTAGTATCTAAACCCGTCATGTAGTATCTAAACCTGTCATGTAGTATCTAAACCTATCATCTAGTATCTAAACCCGTCATCTAGTATCTAAACCTGTCATGTAGTATCTAAACCCGTCATGTAGTATCTAAACCCGTCATCTAGTATCTAAACCTGTCATCTAGTATCTAAACCCGTCATGTAGTATCTAAACCCGTCATGTAGTATCTAAACCCGTCATCTAGTATCTAAACCCGTCATCTAGTATCTAAACCCGTCATGTAGTATCTAAACCCGTCATGTAGTATCTAAACCCGTCATGTAGTATCTAAACCCGTCATGTAGTATCTAAACCCGTCATGTAGTATCTAAACCCGTCATGTAGTATCTAAACCCATCATGTAGTATCTAAACCCGTCATGTAGTATCTAAACCCGTCATGTAGTATCTAAACCCTCATCTAGTATCTAAACCTGTCATCTAGTATCTAAACCTGTCATGTAGTATCTAAAGCCGTCATGTAGTATCTAAACCCGTCATGTAGTATCTAAACCCGTCATCTAGTATCTAAACCTGTCATCTAGTATCTAAACCCGTCATGTAGTATCTAAACCCGTCATGTAGTATCTAAACCCGTCATGTAGTATCTAAACCCGTCATGTAGTTTCTAAACCCGTCATGTAGTATCTAAACCCGTCATCTAGTATCTAAACCTGTCATCTAGTATCTAAACCCGTCATGTAGTATCTAAACCCGTCATGTAGTATCTAAACCCGTCATGTAGTATCTAAACCCGTCATGTAGTATCTAAACCCGTCATGTAGTATCTAAACATATCATGTAGTATCTAAACATATAATCTAGTATCTAAACCCGTCATCTAGTATCTAAACCTGTCATGTAGTATCTAAACCCGTCATGTAGTATCTAAACCCGTCATCTAGTATCTAAACCTGTCATCTAGTATCTAAACCCGTCATGTAGTATCTAAACCCGTCATGTAGTATCTAAACCCGTCATGTAGTTTCTAAACCCGTCATCTAGTATCTAAACCTGTCATCTAGTATCTAAACCCGTCATGTAGTATCTAAACCCGTCATGTAGTATCTAAACCCGTCATCTAGTATCTAAACCTGTCATCTAGTATCTAAACCCGTCATCTAGTATCTAAACCCGTCATGTAGTATCTAAACCCGTCATGTAGTATCTAAACCCGTCATGTAGTATCTAAACCCGTCATGTAGTATCTAAACCCGTCATGTAGTATCTAAACATATCATGTAGTATCTAAACATATAATCTAGTATCTAAACCCGTCATCTAGTATCTAAACCTGTCATGTAGTATCTAAACCTGTCATCTAGTATCTAAACCCGTCATGTAGTATCTAAACCCGTCATGTAGTATCTAAACCCGTCATCTAGTATCTAAACCCGTCATGTAGTATCTAAACCCGTCATGTAGTATCTAAACCCGTCATGTAGTATCTAAACCCGTCATGTAGTATCTAAACCCGTCATGTAGTATCTAAACATATCATGTAGTATCTAAACATATAATCTAGTATCTAAACCCGTCATCTAGTATCTAAACCTGTCATGTAGTATCTAAACCCGTCATGTAGTATCTAAACCCGTCATCTAGTATCTAAACCTGTCATCTAGTATCTAAACCTGTCATGTAGTATCTAAACCCGTCATGTAGTATCTAAACCCGTCATGTAGTTTCTAAACCCGTCATCTAGTATCTAAACCTGTCATGTAGTATCTAAACCCGTCATGTAGTATCTAAACCCGTCATGTAGTATCTAAACCCGTCATGTAGTATCTAAACATTTCATGTAGTATCTAAACATATAATCTAGTATCTAAACCCGTCATCTAGTATCTAAACCTGTCATGTAGTATCTAAACCCGTCATGTAGTATCTAAACCCGTCATCTAGTATCTAAACCTGACATCTAGTATCTAAAACAGTCATGTAGTATCTAAACCCGTCATCTAGTTTCTAAACCTGTCATCTAGTATCTAAACCCGTCATGTAGTATCTAAACATATCATGTAGTATCTAAACATATAATCTAGTATCTAAACCCGTCATCTAGTATCTAAACCCGTCATCTAGTATCTAAACCTGTCATCTAGTATGTAAACCCGTCATGTAGTATCTAAACCCGTCATGTAGTATCTAAACCCGTCATCTAGTATCTAAACCTGTCATCTAGTATCTAAACCCGTCATCTAGTATCTAAACCTGTCATCTAGTATCTAAACCCGTCATGTAGTATCGAAACATATCATGTAGTATCTAATCATATAATCTAGTATCTAAACCTGTCATCTAGTATCTAAACCCGTCATCTAGTATCTAAACCTGTCATCTAGTATGTAAACCCGTCATCTACTATCTAAACCTGTCATCTAGTATCTAAACCCGTCATGTAGTATCTAAACCCGTCATCTAGTATCTAAACCTGTCATCTAGTATCTAAACCCGTCATGTAGTATCTAAACCCGTCATGTAGTATCTAAACCCGTCATGTAGTATCTAAACCCGTCATGTAGTTTCTAAACCAGTCATGTAGTATCTAAACCCGTCATGTAGTATCTAAACCCGTCATGTAGTATCTAAACCCGTCATGTAGTATCTAAACCCGTCATGTAGTATCTAAACATATCATGTAGTATCTAAACATATAATCTAGTATCTAAACCCGTCATCTAGTATCTAAACCTGTCATGTAGTATCTAAACCCGTCATGTAATATCTAAACCCGTCATCTAGTATCTAAACCTGTCATCTAGTATCTAAACCCGTCATGTAGTATCTAAACCCGTCATGTAGTATCTAAACCCGTCATGTAGTATCTAAACCCGTCATGTAGTATCTAAACCCGTCATGTAGTATCTAAACATATCATGTAGTATCTAAACATATAATCTAGTATCTAAACCCGTCATCTAGTATCTAAACCTGTCATGTAGTATCTAAACCCGTCATGTAGTATCTAAACCCGTCATCTAGTATCTAAACCTGTCATCTAGTATCTAAACCCGTCATGTAGTATCTAAACCCGTCATGTAGTATCTAAACCCGTCATCTAGTATCTAAACCTGTCATCTAGTATCTAAACCCGTCATCTAGTATCTAAACCCGTCATGTAGTATCTAAACATATCATGTAGTATCTAAACATATAATCTAGTATCTAAACCCGTCATCTAGTATCTAAACCCGTCATCTAGTATCTAAACCTGTCATCTAGTATGTAAACCCGTCATGTAGTATCTAAACCCGTCATGTAGTATCTAAACCCGTCATCTAGTATCTAAACCTGTCATCTAGTATCTAAACCCGTCATCTAGTATCTAAACCTGTCATCTAGTATCTAAACCCGTCATGTAGTATCGAAACCCGTCATCTAGTATCTAAACCTGTCATCTAGTATCTAAACCCGTCATGTAGTATCTAAACATATCATGTAGTATCTAAACATATAATCTAGTATCTAAACCTGTCATCTAGTATCTAAACCCGTCATCTAGTATCTAAACCTGTCATCTAGTATGTAAACCCGTCATCTACTATCTAAACCTGTCATCTAGTATCTAAACCCGTCATGTAGTATCTAAACCCGTCATCTAGTATCTAAACCTGTCATCTAGTATCTAAACCCGTCATGTAGTATCTAAACCCGTCATGTAGTATCTAAACCCGTCATGTAGTATCTAAACCCGTCATGTAGTTTCTAAACCAGTCATGTAGTATCTAAACCCGTCATGTAGTATCTAAACCCGTCATGTAGTATCTAAACCCGTCATGTAGTATCTAAACCCGTCATGTAGTATCTAAACATATCATGTAGTATCTAAACATATAATCTAGTATCTAAACCCGTCATCTAGTATCTAAACCTGTCATGTAGTATCTAAACCCGTCATGTAATATCTAAACCCGTCATCTAGTATCTAAACCTGTCATCTAGTATCTAAACCCGTCATGTAGTATCTAAACCCGTCATGTAGTATCTAAACCCGTCATGTAGTATCTAAACCCGTCATGTAGTATCTAAACATATCATGTAGTATCTAAACATATAATCTAGTATCTAAACCCGTCATCTAGTATCTAAACCTGTCATGTAGTATCTAAACCCGTCATGTAGTATCTAAACCCGTCATCTAGTATCTAAACCTGTCATCTAGTATCTAAACCCGTCATGTAGTATCTAAACCCGTCATGTAGTATCTAAACCCGTCATCTAGTATCTAAACCTGTCATCTAGTATCTAAACCCGTCATGTAGTATCTAAACCCGTCATGTAGTATCTAAATCCGTCATGAAGTATCTAAACCCGTCATGTAGTATCTAAACCCGTCATGTAGTATCTAAACCCGTCATGTAGTATCTAAACCCGTCATGTAGTATCTAAACCCGTCATGTAGTATCTAAACATATCATGTAGTATATAAACATATAATCTAGTATCTAAACCCGTCATCTAGTATCTAAACCTGTCATGTAGTATCTAAACCCGTCATGTAGCATCTAAACCCGTCATCTAGTATCTAAACCCGTCATGTAGTATCTAAACCCGTCATGTAGTATCTAAACCCGTCATGTAGTATCTAAACCCGTCATGTAGTATCTAAACCCGTCATGTAGTATCTAAACCCGTCAGCTAGTATCGAAACCTGTCATGTAGTATCTAAACCCGTCATGTAGTATCTAAACCCGTCATGTAGTTTCTAAACCCGTCATGTAGTATCTAAACCCTACATCTAGTATCTAAACCTGTCATCTAGTATCTAAACCTGTCATGTAGTATCTAAACCCGTCATGTAGTATCTAAACCCGTCATGTAGTTTCTAAACCCGTCATCTAGTATCTAAACCTGTCATCTAGTATCTAAACCCGTCATGTAGTATCTAAAACCGTCATGTAGTATCTAAACCCGTCATGTAGTATCTAAACCCGTCATGTAGTATCTAAACCCGTCATGTAGTATCTAAACCCGTCATGTAGTATCTAAACCCGTCATGTAGTATCTAAACCCGTCAGCTAGTATCGAAACCTGTCATCTAGTATCTAAACCCGTCATGTAGTATCTAAACCCGTCATGTAGTATCTAAACCCGTCATGTAGTATCTAAACCCGTCATGTAGTATCTAAACCCGTCATGTACTATCTAAACCCGTCATGTAGTATCTAAACCCGTCATGTAGTTTCTAAACCCGTCATGTAGTATCTAAACCCGTCATCTAGTATCTAAACCTGTCATCTAGTATCTAAACCTGTCATGTAGTATCTAAACCCGTCATGTAGTATCTAAACCCGTCATGTAGTTTCTAAACCCGTCATCTAGTATCTAAACCTGTCATCTAGTATCTAAACCCGTCATGTAGTATCTAAACCCGTCATGTAGTATCTTAACCCGTCATGTAGTATCTAAACCCGTCATGTAGTATCTAAACCCGTCATCTAGTATCTAAACCCGTCATGTAGTATCTAAACCCGTCATCTAGTATCTAAACCCGTCATGTAGTATCTAAACCCGTCATGTAGTATCTAAACCCGTCATGTAGTATCTAAACCCGTCATCTAGTATCTAAACCCGTCATGTAGTATCTAAACATATCATGTAGTATCTAAACATATAATCTAGTATCTAAACCCGTCATGTAGTATCTAAACCCGTCATGTAGTTTCTAAACCCGTCATGTAGTATCTAAACCCGTCATCTAGTATCTAAACCTGTCATCTAGTATCTAAACACGTCATGTAGTATATAAACCCGTCATGTAGTATCTAAACCCGTCATGTAGTATCTAAACCCGTCATGTAGTATCTAAACCCGTCATCTAGTATCTAAACCTGTCATGTAGTATCTAAACCCGTCATGTAGTATCTAAACCCGTCATCTAGTATCTAAACCTGTCATCTGGTATCTAAACCCGTCATCTCGTATCTAAACCCGTCATGTAGTATCTAAACCCGTCATGTAGTTTCTAAACCCGTCATCTAGTATCTAAACCCGTCATCTAGTATCTAAACCTGTCATCTAGTATCTAAACCCGTCATGTAGTATCGAAACCCGTCATCTAGTATCTAAACCTGTCATCTAGTATCTAAACCCGTCATGTAGTATCTAAACATATCATGTAGTATCTAAACATATAATCTAGTATCTAAACCTGTCATCTAGTATCTAAACCCGTCATCTAGTATCTAAACCTGTCATCTAGTATGTAAACCCGTCATCTACTATCTAAACCTGTCATCTAGTATCTAAACCCGTCATGTAGTATCTAAACCCGTCATCTAGTATCTAAACCTGTCATCTAGTATCTAAACCCGTCATGTAGTATCTAAACCCGTCATGTAGTATCTAAACCCGTCATGTAGTATCTAAACCCGTCATGTAGTTTCTAAACCAGTCATGTAGTATCTAAACCCGTCATGTAGTATCTAAACCCGTCATGTAGTATCTAAACCCGTCATGTAGTATCTAAACCCGTCATGTAGTATCTAAACATATCATGTAGTATCTAAACATATAATCTAGTATCTAAACCCGTCATCTAGTATCTAAACCTGTCATGTAGTATCTAAACCCGTCATGTAATATCTAAACCCGTCATCTAGTATCTAAACCTGTCATCTAGTATCTAAACCCGTCATGTAGTATCTAAACCCGTCATGTAGTATCTAAACCCGTCATGTAGTATCTAAACCCGTCATGTAGTATCTAAACCCGTCATGTAGTATCTAAACATATCATGTAGTATCTAAACATATAATCTAGTATCTAAACCCGTCATCTTGTATCTAAACCTGTCATGTAGTATCTAAACCCGTCATGTAGTATCTAAACCCGTCATCTAGTATCTAAACCTGTCATCTAGTATCTAAACCCGTCATGTAGTATCTAAACCCGTCATGTAGTATCTAAACCCGTCATCTAGTATCTAAACCTGTCATCTAGTATCTAAACCCGTCATGTAGTATCTAAACCCGTCATGTAGTATCTAAATCCGTCATGAAGTATCTAAACCCGTCATGTAGTATCTAAACCCGTCATGTAGTATCTAAACCCGTCATGTAGTATCTAAACCCGTCATGTAGTATCTAAACCCGTCATGTAGTATCTAAACATATCATGTAGTATATAAACATATAATCTAGTATCTAAACCCGTCATCTAGTATCTAAACCTGTCATGTAGTATCTAAACCCGTCATGTAGTATCTAAACCCGTCATCTAGTATCTAAACCCGTCATGTAGTATCTAAACCCGTCATGTAGTATCTAAACCCGTCATGTAGTATCTAAACCCGTCATGTAGTATCTAAACCCGTCATGTAGTATCTAAACCCGTCAGCTAGTATCGAAACCTGTCATGTAGTATCTAAACCCGTCATGTAATATCTAAACCCGTCATCTAGTATCTAAACCTGTCATCTAGTATCTAAACCCGTCATGTAGTATCTAAACCCGTCATGTAGTATCTAAACCCGTCATGTAGTATCTAAACCCGTCATGTAGTATCTAAACATATCATGTAGTATCTAAACATATAATCTAGTATCTAAACCCGTCATCTAGTATCTAAACCTGTCATGTAGTATCTAAACCCGTCATCTAGTATCTAAACCTGTCATCTAGTATCTAAACCCGTCATGTAGTATCTAAACCCGTCATGTAGTATCTAAACCCGTCATGTAGTATCTAAACCCGTCATGTAGTATCTAAACATATCATGTAGTATCTAAACATATAATCTAGTATCTAAACCCGTCATCTAGTATCTAAACCTGTCATGTAGTATCTAAACCCGTCATGTAGTATCTAAACCCGTCATCTAGTATCTAAACCTGTCATCTAGTATCTAAACCCGTCATGTAGTATCTAAACCCGTCATGTAGTATCTAAACCCGTCATCTAGTATCTAAACCTGTCATCTAGTATCTAAACCCGTCATGTAGTATCTAAACCCGTCATGTAGTATCTAAATCCGTCATGAAGTATCTAAACCCGTCATGTAGTATCTAAACCCGTCATGTAGTATCTAAACCCGTCATGTAGTATCTAAACCCGTCATGTAGTATCTAAACCCGTCATGTAGTATCTAAACATATCATGTAGTATATAAACATATAATCTAGTATCTAAACCCGTCATCTAGTATCTAAACCTGTCATGTAGTATCTAAACCCGTCATGTAGCATCTAAACCCGTCATCTAGTATCTAAACCCGTCATGTAGTATCTAAACCCGTCATGTAGTATCTAAACCCGTCATGTAGTATCTAAACCCGTCATGTAGTATCTAAACCCGTCATGTAGTATCTAAACCCGTCAGCTAGTATCGAAACCTGTCATGTAGTATCTAAACCCGTCATGTAGTATCTAAACCCGTCATGTAGTTTCTAAACCCGTCATGTAGTATCTAAACCCTACATCTAGTATCTAAACCTGTCATCTAGTATCTAAACCTGTCATGTAGTATCTAAACCCGTCATGTAGTATCTAAACCCGTCATGTAGTTTCTAAACCCGTCATCTAGTATCTAAACCTGTCATCTAGTATCTAAACCCGTCATGTAGTATCTAAACCCGTCATGTAGTATCTAAACCCGTCATGTAGTATCTAAACCCGTCATGTAGTATCTAAACCCGTCATGTAGTATCTAAACCCGTCATGTAGTATCTAAACCCGTCATGTAGTATCTAAACCCGTCAGCTAGTATCGAAACCTGTCATCTAGTATCTAAACCCGTCATGTAGTATCTAAACCCGTCATGTAGTATCTAAACCCGTCATGTAGTATCTAAACCCGTCATGTAGTATCTAAACCCGTCATGTACTATCTAAACCCGTCATGTAGTATCTAAACCCGTCATGTAGTTTCTAAACCCGTCATGTAGTATCTAAACCCGTCATCTAGTATCTAAACCTGTCATCTAGTATCTAAACCTGTCATGTAGTATCTAAACCCGTCATGTAGTATCTAAACCCGTCATGTAGTTTCTAAACCCGTCATCTAGTATCTAAACCTGTCATCTAGTATCTAAACCCGTCATGTAGTATCTAAACCCGTCATGTAGTATCTAAACCCGTCATCTAGTATCTAAACCCGTCATGTAGTATCTAAACCCGTCATCTAGTATCTAAACCCGTCATGTAGTATCTAAACCCGTCATGTAGTATCTAAACCCGTCATGTAGTATCTAAACCCGTCATCTAGTATCTAAACCCGTCATGTAGTATCTAAACATATCATGTAGTATCTAAACATATAATCTAGTATCTAAACCCGTCATGTAGTATCTAAACCCGTCATGTAGTTTCTAAACCCGTCATGTAGTATCTAAACCCGTCATCTAGTATCTAAACCTGTCATCTAGTATCTAAACCCGTCATGTAGTATCTAAACACGTCATGTAGTATATAAACCCGTCATGTAGTATCTAAACCCGTCATGTAGTATCTAAACCCGTCATGTAGTATCTAAACCCGTCATCTAGTATCTAAACCTGTCATGTAGTATCTAAACCCGTCATGTAGTATCTAAACCCGTCATCTAGTATCTAAACCTGTCATCTGGTATCTAAACCCGTCATCTCGTATCTAAACCCGTCATGTAGTATCTAAACCCGTCATGTAGTTTCTAAACCCGTCATCTAGTATCTAAACCCGTCATCTAGTATCTAAACCTGTCATCTAGTATCTAAACCCGTCATGTAGTATCGAAACCCGTCATCTAGTATCTAAACCTGTCATCTAGTATCTAAACCCGTCATGTAGTATCTAAACATATCATGTAGTATCTAAACATATAATCTAGTATCTAAACCTGTCATCTAGTATCTAAACCCGTCATCTAGTATCTAAACCTGTCATCTAGTATGTAAACCCGTCATCTACTATCTAAACCTGTCATCTAGTATCTAAACCCGTCATGTAGTATCTAAACCCGTCATCTAGTATCTAAACCTGTCATCTAGTATCTAAACCCGTCATGTAGTATCTAAACCCGTCATGTAGTATCTAAACCCGTCATGTAGTATCTAAACCCGTCATGTAGTTTCTAAACCAGTCATGTAGTATCTAAACCCGTCATGTAGTATCTAAACCCGTCATGTAGTATCTAAACCCGTCATGTAGTATCTAAACCCGTCATGTAGTATCTAAACATATCATGTAGTATCTAAACATATAATCTAGTATCTAAACCCGTCATCTAGTATCTAAACCTGTCATGTAGTATCTAAACCCGTCATGTAGTATCTAAACCCGTCATCTAGTATCTAAACCTGTCATCTAGTATCTAAACCCGTCATGTAGTATCTAAACCCGTCATGTAGTATCTAAACCCGTCATGTAGTATCTAAACCCGTCATGTAGTATCTAAACCCGTCATGTAGTATCTAAACCCGTCATCTAGTATCTAAACCCGTCATGTAGTATCTAAACCCGTCATGTAGTATCTAAACCCGTCATGTAGTATCTAAACCCGTCATGTAGTATCTAAACCCGTCATGTAGTATCTAAACCCGTCATGTAGTATCTAAACCCGTCATGTAGTATCTAAACCCGTCATCTAGTATCTAAACCTGTCATCTAGTATCTAAACCTGTCATGTAGTATCTAAACCCGTCATCTAGTATCTAAACCTGTCATGTAGTATCTAAACCCGTCATCTAGTATCTAAACCTGTCATCTAGTATCTAAACCCGTCATGTAGTATCTAAACCCGTCATGTAGTTTCTAAACCCGTCATGTAGTATCTAAACCCGTCATGTAGTATCTAAACCCGTCATGTAGTATCTAAACCCGTCATGTAGTATCTAAACCCGTCATCTAGTATCTAAACCCGTCATGTAGTATCTAAACCCGTCATGTAGTATCTAAACCCGTCATCTAGTATCTAAACCCGTCATGTAGTATCTAAACCCGTCATGTAGTATCTAAACCTGTCATGTAGTATCTAAACCCGTCATCTAGTATCTAAACCCGTCATCTAGTATCTAAACCTGTCATGTAGTATCTAAACCCGTCATGTAGTATCTAAACCCGTCATCTAGTATCTAAACCTGTCATCTAGTATCTAAACCCGTCATGTAGTATCTAAACCCGTCATGTAGTATCTAAA
>NW_026602575.1:0-14695 GCF_029448725.1 Salvelinus fontinalis
ACATGTTTATCCAGTGTAGTATGATGATGACATGTTTATCCAGTGTAGTATGATGATGACATGTGTAGTATGATGATGACATGTTTATCCAGTGTAGTATGATGATGACATGTTTATTCAGTGTAGTATGATGATGATGACATGTTTATTCAGTGTAGTATGATGATGACATGTTTATTCAGTGTAGTATGATGATGATGACATGTTTATTCAGTGTAGTATGATGATGATGACATGTTTATTCAGTGTAGTATGATGATGATGACATGTTTATTCAGTGTAGTATGATGATGACATGTTTATTCAGTGTAGTATGATGATGACATGTTTATCCAGTGTAGTATGATGATGACATGTTTATTCAGTGTAGTATGATGATGACATGTTTATCCAGTGTAGTATGATGATGACATGTTTATTCAGTGTAGTATGATGATGACATGTTTATCCAGTGTAGTATGATGATGACATGTTTATCCAGTGTAGTATGATGATGACATGTTTATCCAGTGTAGTATGATGATGACATGTGTAGTATGATGATGACATGTTTATCCAGTGTAGTATGATGATGACATGTTTATCCAGTGTAGTATGATGATGATGACGTGTTTATTCAGTGTAGTATGATGATGACATGTTTATTCAGTGTAGTATGATGATGATGACATGTTTATCCAGTGTAGTATGATGATGATGACATGTGTAGTATGATGATGACGTGTTTATTCAGTGTAGTATGATGATGATGACATGTTTATCCAGTGTATTATGATGATGACATGTTTATTCAGTGTAGTATGATGATGATGACATGTTTGTTCAGTGTAGTATGATGATGATGACATGTTTATTCAGTGTAGTATGATGATGATGACATGTTTATCCAGTGTAGTATGATGATGATGACATGTTTGTTCAGTGTAGTATGATGATGACATGTTTATCCAGTGTAGTATGATGATGATGACATGTTTGTTCAGTGTAGTATGATGATGACATGTTTATCCAGTACATGATGATGACATGTTTGTTCAGTGTAGTATGATGATGATGACATGTTTATCCAGTGTAGTATGATGATGACATGTTTATCCAGTGTAGTATGATGATGACATGTGTAGTATGATGATGACATGTTTATTCAGTGTAGTATGATGATGATGACATGTTTATTCAGTGTAGTATGATGATGACATGTTTATCCAGTGTAGTATGATGATGATGACATGTTTATTCAGTGTAGTATGATGATGACATGTTTGTTCAGTGTAGTATGATGATGACATGTTTATCCAGTGTAGTATGATGATGACATGTTTATTCAGTGTAGTATGATGATGACATGTTTATTCAGTGTAGTATGATGATGATGACATGTTTATCCAGTGTAGTATGATGATGATGACATGTTTGTTCAGTGTAGTATGATGATGACATGTTTATCCAGTGTAGTATGATGATGATGACATGTTTGTTCAGTGTAGTATGATGATGACATGTTTATCCAGTACATGATGATGACATGTTTGTTCAGTGTAGTATGATGATGATGACATGTTTATCCAGTGTAGTATGATGATGACATGTTTATGCAGTGTAGTATGATGATGATGACATGTTTATCCAGTGTAGTATGATGATGACATGTTTATTCAGTGTAGTATGATGATGACATGTTTATCCAGTGTAGTATGATGATGATGACATGTTTATTCAGTGTAGTATGATGATGACATGTTTGTTCAGTGTAGTATGATGATGACATGTTTATCCAGTGTAGTATGATGATGACATGTTTATTCAGTGTAGTATGATGATGACATGTTTATCCAGTGTAGTATGATGATGACATGTTTATCCAGTGTAGTATGATGATGACATGTTTATCCAGTGTAGTATGATGATGATGACATGTTTGTTCAGTGTAGTATGATGATGACATGTTTATCCAGTACATGATGATGACATGTTTGTTCAGTGTAGTATGATGATGATGACATGTTTATCCAGTGTAGTATGATGATGACATGTTTATGCAGTGTAGTATGATGATGATGACATGTTTATCCAGTGTAGTATGATGATGACATGTTTATTCAGTGTAGTATGATGATGACATGTTTATTCAGTGTAGTATGATGATGACATGTTTGTTCAGTGTAGTATGATGATGACATGTTTATCCAGTGTAGTATGATGATGACATGTTTATTCAGTGTAGTATGATGATGACATGTTTATCCAGTGTAGTATGATGATGACATGTTTATCCAGTGTAGTATGATGATGATGACATGTTTATCCAGTGTAGTATGATGATGACATGTGTAGTATGATGATGATGACATGTTTATCCAGTGTAGTATGATGATGACATGTTTATCCAGTGTAGTATGATGATGACATGTTTATCCAGTGTAGTATGATGATGACATGTTTATCCAGTGTAGTATGATGATGATGACATGTTTATTCAGTGTAGTATGATGATGATGACATGTTTATTCAGTGTAGTATGATGATGACATGTTTATTCAGTGTACTATGATGATGACATGTTTATCCAGTGTAGTATGATGATGATGACATGTTTATCCAGTGTAGTATGATGATGACATGTTTATTCAGTGTAGTATGATGATGACATGTTTATCCAGTGTAGTATGATGATGATGACATGTTTATTCAGTGTAGTATGATGATGACATGTTTATCCAGTGTAGTATGATGATGACATGTTTATCCAGTGTAGTATGATGATGACATGTTTATCCAGTGTAGTATGATGATGACATGTTTATCCAGTTAAGTATGATGATGATGACATGTATATTCAGTGTAGTATGATGATGACATGTGTAGTATGATGATGACATGTTTATTCAGTGTAGTATGATGATGACATGTTTATCCAGTGTAGTATGATGATGACATGTGTAGTATGATGATGACATGTTTATCCAGTGTAGTATGATGATGACATGTTTATTCAGTGTAGTATGATGATGACATGTTTATCCAGTGTAGTATGATGATGATGACGTGTTTATTCAGTGTAGTATGATGATGACGTGTTTATTCAGTGTAGTATGATGATGATGACATGTGTAGTATGATGATGACATGTTTATTCAGTGTAGTATGATGATGATGACATGTGTAGTATGATGATGACGTGTTTATTCAGTGTAGTATGATGATGATGACATGTGTAGTATGATGATGACATGTTTATTCAGTGTAGTATGATGATGACATGTTTATTCAGTGTAGTATGATGATGACATGTTTATTCAGTGTAGTATGATGATGATGACATGTTTATTCAGTGTAGTATGATGATGACATGTTTATCCAGTGTAGTATGATGATGATGACATGTTTATCCAGTGTAGTATGATGATGACATGTTTATTCAGTGTAGTATGATGATGATGACATGTTTATTCAGTGTAGTATGATGATGACATGTTTATCCAGTGTAGTATGATGATGATGACATGTTTATCCAGTGTAGTATGATGATGACATGTTTATTCAGTGTAGTATGATGATGACATGTTTATCCAGTGTAGTATGATGATGACATGTTTATCCAGTGTAGTATGATGATGACATGTTTATTCAGTGTAGTATGATGATGACATGTTTATTCAGTGTAGTATGATGATGACATGTGTAGTATGATGATGACATGTTTATCCAGTGTAGTATGATGATGACATGTTTATTCAGTGTAGTATGATGATGACATGTTTATTCAGTGTAGTATGATGATGACATGTTTATTCAGTGTAGTATGATGATGACATGTTTATCCAGTGTAGTATGATGATGACATGTTTATTCAGTGTAGTATGATGATGACATGTTTATTCAGTGTAGTATGATGATGACATGTTTATCCAGTGTAGTATGATGATGATGACATGTTTATCCAGTGTAGTATGATGATGACATGTTTATCCAGTGTAGTATGATGATGATGACATGTTTATTCAGTGTAGTATGATGATGACATGTTTATTCAGTGTAGTATGATGATGATGACATGTTTATTCAGTGTAGTATGATGATGACATGTTTATCCAGTGTAGTATGATGATGATGACATGTTTATCCAGTGTAGTATGATGATGACATGTTTATTCAGTGTAGTATGATGATGACATGTTTATCCAGTGTAGTATGATGATGACATGTTTATCCAGTGTAGTATGATGATGACATGTTTATCCAGTGTAGTATGATGATGACATGTTTATTCAGTGTAGTATGATGATGACGTGTTTATTCAGTGTAGTATGATGATGACATGTGTAGTATGATGATGACATGTTTATCCAGTGTAGTATGATGATGACATGTTTATTCAGTGTAGTATGATGATGACATGTTTATTCAGTGTAGTATGATGATGACATGTTTATTCAGTGTAGTATGATGATGACATGTTTATCCAGTGTAGTATGATGATGATGACATGTTTATCCAGTGTAGTATGATGATGACATGTTTATTCAGTGTAGTATGATGATGACATGTTTATTCAGTGTAGTATGATGATGACATGTGTAGTATGATGATGACATGTTTATCCAGTGTAGTATGATGATGACATGTTTATTCAGTGTAGTATGATGATGACATGTTTATTCAGTGTAGTATGATGATGACATGTTTATTCAGTGTAGTATGATGATGACATGTTTATCCAGTGTAGTATGATGATGACATGTTTATTCAGTGTAGTATGATGATGACATGTTTATCCAGTGTAGTATGATGATGACATGTTTATCCAGTGTAGTATGATGATGACATGTTTATTCAGTGTAGTATGATGATGATGACATGTTTATTCAGTGTAGTATGATGATGATGACATGTTTATCCAGTGTAGTATGATGATGACATGTTTATTCAGTGTAATATGATGATGATGACATGTTTATTCAGTGTAGTATGATGATGATGACATGTTTATTCAGTGTAGTATGATGATGATGACATGTTTATTCAGTGTAGTATGATGATGACATGTTTATCCAGTGTAGTATGATGATGACATGTTTATTCAGTGTAGTATGATGATGACGTGTTTATTCAGTGTAGTATGATGATGATGACGTGTTTATCCAGTGTAGTATGATGATGATGACGTGTTTATTCAGTATAGTATGATGATGATGACGTGTTTATTCAGTGTAGTATGATGATGATGACGTGTTTATTCAGTGTAGTATGATGATGATGACGTGTTTATTCAGTGTAGTATGATGATGACATGTTTATTCAGTGTAGTATGATGATGATGACATGTTTATCCAGTGTAGTATGATGATGATGACATGTTTATCCAGTGTAGTATGTTGATGTGTTTATTCAGTGTAGTATGATGATGACATGTTTATTCAGTGTAGTATGATGATGACATGTTTATCCAGTGTAGTATGATGATGATGACATGTTTATCCAGTGTAGTATGATGATGTGTTTATTCAGTGTAGTATGATGATGACATGTTTATTCAGTGTAGTATGATGATGATGACATGTTTATCCAGTGTAGTATGATGATGATGACATGTTTATCCAGTGTAGTATGATGATGACATGTTTATCCAGTGTAGTATGATGATGATGACATGTTTATCCAGTGTAGTATGATGATGATGACATGTTTATTCAGTGTAGTATGATGATGACATGTTTATCCAGTGTAGTATGATGATGATGACATGTTTATCCAGTGTAGTATGATGATGATGACATGTTTATTCAGTGTAGTATGATGATGACATGTTTATCCAGTGTAGTATGATGATGATGACATGTTTATCCAGTGTAGTATGATGATGATGACATGTTTATTCAGTGTAGTATGATGATGATGACATGTATATTCAGTGTAGTATGATGATGACATGTTTATCCAGTGTAGTATGATGATGACATGTTTATTCAGTGTAGTATGATGATGACATGTTTATCCAGTGTAGTATGATGATGATGACGTGTTTATTCAGTGTAGTATGATGATGACATGTTTATTCAGTGTAGTATGATGATGATGACATGTTTATCCAGTGTAGTATGATGATGATGACATGTTTATCCAGTGTAGTATGATGATGATGACATGTTTATTCAGTGTAGTATGATGATGACATGTGTAGTATGATGATGACATGTTTATCCAGTGTAGTATGATGATGATGACATGTTTATTCAGTGTAGTATGATGATGATGACATGTTTATTCAGTGTAGTATGATGATGACATGTTTATCCAGTGTAGTATGATGATGACATGTTTATTCAGTGTAGTATGATGATGACGTGTTTATTCAGTGTAGTATGATGATGATGACGTGTTTATCCAGTGTAGTATGATGATGATGACGTGTTTATTCAGTATAGTATGATGATGATGACGTGTTTATTCAGTGTAGTATGATGATGATGACGTGTTTATTCAGTGTAGTATGATGATGATGACGTGTTTATTCAGTGTAGTATGATGATGACATGTTTATTCAGTGTAGTATGATGATGATGACATGTTTATCCAGTGTAGTATGATGATGATGACATGTTTATCCAGTGTAGTATGTTGATGTGTTTATTCAGTGTAGTATGATGATGACATGTTTATTCAGTGTAGTATGATGATGACATGTTTATCCAGTGTAGTATGATGATGATGACATGTTTATCCAGTGTAGTATGATGATGTGTTTATTCAGTGTAGTATGATGATGACATGTTTATTCAGTGTAGTATGATGATGATGACATGTTTATCCAGTGTAGTATGATGATGATGACATGTTTATCCAGTGTAGTATGATGATGACATGTTTATCCAGTGTAGTATGATGATGATGACATGTTTATCCAGTGTAGTATGATGATGATGACATGTTTATTCAGTGTAGTATGATGATGACATGTTTATCCAGTGTAGTATGATGATGATGACATGTTTATCCAGTGTAGTATGATGATGATGACATGTTTATTCAGTGTAGTATGATGATGACATGTTTATCCAGTGTAGTATGATGATGATGACATGTTTATCCAGTGTAGTATGATGATGATGACATGTTTATTCAGTGTAGTATGATGATGATGACATGTATATTCAGTGTAGTATGATGATGACATGTTTATCCAGTGTAGTATGATGATGACATGTTTATTCAGTGTAGTATGATGATGACATGTTTATCCAGTGTAGTATGATGATGATGACGTGTTTATTCAGTGTAGTATGATGATGACATGTTTATTCAGTGTAGTATGATGATGATGACATGTTTATCCAGTGTAGTATGATGATGATGACATGTTTATCCAGTGTAGTATGATGATGATGACATGTTTATTCAGTGTAGTATGATGATGACATGTGTAGTATGATGATGACATGTTTATCCAGTGTAGTATGATGATGATGACGTGTTTATTCAGTGTAGTATGATGATGACATGTTTATTCAGTGTAGTATGATGATGACATGTTTATTCAGTGTAGTATGATGATGACATGTTTATTCAGTGTAGTATGATGATGATGACATGTTTATCCAGTGTAGTATGATGATGATGACATGTTTATTCAGTGTAGTATGATGATGATGACATGTGTAGTATGATGATGATGACATGTTTATCCAGTGTAGTATGATGATGACATGTTTATCCAGTGTAGTATGATGATGATGACATGTTTATTCAGTGTAGTATGATGATGACATGTTTATTCAGTGTAGTATGATGATGACATGTTTATTCAGTGTAGTATGATGATGATGACATGTTTATCCAGTGTAGTATGATGATGATGACATGTTTATCCAGTGTAGTATGATGATGATGACATGTATATTCAGTGTAGTATGATGATGACATGTTTATCCAGTGTAGTATGATGATGATGACATGTTTATCCAGTGTAGTATGATGATGACATGTTTATTCAGTGTAGTATGATGATGACATGTTTATTCAGTGTAGTATGATGATGACATGTTTATTCAGTGTAGTATGATGATGATGACATGTTTATCCAGTGTAGTATGATGATGATGACATGTGTAGTATGATGATGATGACATGTTTATCCAGTGTAGTATGATGATGACATGTTTATCCAGTGTAGTATGATGATGATGACGTGTTTATCCAGTGTAGTATGATGATGACATGTGTAGTATGATGATGACATGTTTATTCAGTGTAGTATGATGATGACATGTTTATCCAGTGTAGTATGATGATGACATGTTTATCCAGTGTAGTATGATGATGACATGTTTATTCAGTGTAGTATGATGATGACATGTTTATCCAGTGTAGTATGATGATGACATGTTTATTCAGTGTAGTATGATGATGATGACATGTTTATTCAGTGTAGTATGATGATGACATGTGTAGTATGATGATGACATGTTTATCCAGTGTAGTATGATGATGACATGTTTATCCAGTGTAGTATGATGATGACATGTTTATTCAGTGTAGTATGATGATGACATGTTTATCCAGTGTAGTATGATGATGATGACGTGTTTATCCAGTGTAGTATGATGATGATGACATGTTTATCCAGTGTAGTATGATGATGACATGTTTATTCAGTGTAGTATGATGATGACATGTTTATCCAGTGTAGTATGATGATGACATGTTTATCCAGTGTAGTATGATGATGATGACATGTTTATTCAGTGTAGTATGATGATGATGACATGTTTATTCAGTGTAGTATGATGATGACATGTTTATCCAGTGTAGTATGATGATGACGTGTTTATTCAGTGTAGTATGATGATGATGACATGTTTATCCAGTGTAGTATGATGATGATGACATGTTTATTCAGTGTAGTATGATGATGATGACATGTTTATTCAGTGTAGTATGATGATGATGACATGTTTATCCAGTGTAGTATGATGATGATGACATGTGTAGTATGATGATGATGACATGTTTATCCAGTGTAGTATGATGATGACATGTTTATCCAGTGTAGTATGATGATGATGACATGTTTATCCAGTGTAGTATGATGATGACATGTTTATCCAGTGTAGTATGATGATGATGACATGTTTATTCAGTGTAGTATGATGATGACATGTTTATTCAGTGTAGTATGATGATGATGACATGTTTATCCAGTGTAGTATGATGATGATGATGACATGTTTATCCAGTGTAGTATGATGATGACATGTTTATCCAGTGTAGTATGATGATGATGACATGTTTATTCAGTGTAGTATGATGATGACATGTTTATTCAGTGTAGTATGATGATGACATGTTTATTCAGTGTAGTATGATGATGATGACATGTGTAGTATGATGATGATGACATGTTCATCCAGTGTAGTATGATGATGATGACGTGTTTATCCAGTGTAGTATGATGATGATGACATGTTTATCCAGTGTAGTATGATGATGACATGTTTATCCAGTGTAGTATGATGATGACATGTTTATCCAGTGTAGTATGATGATGATGACGTGTTTATCCAGTGTAGTATGATGATGATGACATGTTTATCCAGTGTAGTATGATGATGACATGTTTATTCAGTGTAGTATGATGATGACATGTTTATCCAGTGTAGTATGATGATGACATGTGTAGTATGATGATGACATGTTTATCCAGTGTAGTATGATGATGACATGTTTATTCAGTGTAGTATGATGATGATGACATGTTTATTCAGTGTAGTATGATGATGACGTGTTTATTCAGTGTAGTATGATGATGATGACATGTTTATCCAGTGTTGTATGATGATGACATGTTTATTCAGTGTAGTATGATGATGATGACATGTTTATTCAGTGTAGTATGATGATGACATGTTTATCCAGTGTAGTATGATGATGACATGTTTATTCAGTGTAGTATGATGATGATGACATGTTTGTTCAGTGTAGTATGATGATGACGTGTTTATCCAGTGTAGTATGATGATGATGACATGTTTGGTCAGAGTAGTATGATGATGATGACATGTTTGTTCAGTGTAGTATGATGATGATGACATGTTTATTCAGTGTAGTATGATGATGATGACATGTTTATCCAGTGTAGTATGATGATGATGACATGTGTAGTATGATGATGATGACATGTTTATTCAGTGTAGTATGATGATGATGACATGTATATTCAGTGTAGTATGATGATGATGACATGTTTATCCAGTGTAGTATGATGATGACATGTTTATTCAGTGTAGTATGATGATGACATGTTTATCCAGTGTAGTATGATGATGATGACATGTTTATTCAGTGTAGTATGATGATGATGACATGTTTATCCAGTGTAGTATGATGATGACATGTTTATCCAGTGTAGTATGATGATGACATGTTTATCCAGTGTAGTATGATGATGACATGTTTATCCAGTGTAGTATGATGATGACATGTTTATCCAGTGTAGTATGATGATGACATGTTTATTCAGTGTAGTATGATGATGACATGATTATCCAGTGTAGTATGATGATGATGACATGTTTATCCAGTGTAGTATGATGATGATGACATGTATATTCAGTGTAGTATGATGATGACATGTATATTCAGTGTAGTATGATGATGATATGTTTATTCAGTGTAGTATGATGATGACATGTTTATTCAGTGTAGTATGATGATGATGACATGTTTATTCAGTGTAGTATGATGATGATATGTTTATTCAGTGTAGTATGATGATGACATGTTTATTCAGTGTAGTATGATGATGATGACATGTGTAGTATGATGATGATGACATGTTTATCCAGTGTAGTATGATGATGATGACATGTTTATTCAGTGTAGTATGATGATGATATGTTTATTCAGTGTAGTATGATGATGATATGTTTATTCAGTGTAGTATGATGATGACATGTTTATTCAGTGTAGTATGATGATGATGACATGTTTATCCAGTGTAGTATGATGATGATGACATGTGTAGTATGATGATGATGACATGTTTATCCAGTGTAGTATGATGATGATGACATGTTTATTCAGTGTAGTATGATGATGATGACATGTGTAGTATGATGATGATGACATGTTTATCCAGTGTAGTATGATGATGACATGTTTATCCAGTGTAGTATGATGATGATGACATGTTTATCCAGTGTAGTATGATGATGACATGTTTATCCAGTGTAGTATGATGATGATGACATGTGTAGTATGATGATGATGACATGTTTATCCAGTGTAGTATGATGATGACATGTTTATCCAGTGTAGTATGATGATGACATGTTTATTCAGTGTAGTATGATGATGACATGTTTATCCAGTGTAGTATGATGATGACATGTTTATTCAGTGTAGGATGATGATGACATGTTTATCCAGTGTAGTATGATGATGATGACATGTGTAGTATGATGATGATGACATGTTTATCCAGTGTAGTATGATGATGACATGTTTATCCAGTGTAGTATGATGATGATGACATGTTTATTCAGTGTAGTATGATGATGACATGTTTATCCAGTGTAGTATGATGATGATGACGTGTTTGTTCAGTGTAGTATGATGATGACATGTTTATCCAGTGTAGTATGATGATGACATGTTTATCCAGTGTAGTATGATGATGACATGTTTATTCAGTGTAGTATGATGATGATGACGTGTTTATTCAGTGTAGTATGATGATGACGTGTTTATTCAGTGTAGTATGATGATGACATGTTTATCCAGTGTAGTATGATGATGGTGACGTGTTTATCCAGTGTAGTATGATGATGACGTGTTTATTCAGTGTAGTATGATGATGACATGTTTATTCAGTGTAGTATGATGATGATGACATGTTTATCCAGTGTAATATGATGATGATGACATGTTTATTCAGTGTAGTATGATGATGATGACATGTTTATCCAGTGTAATATGATGATGATGACATGTTTATTCAGTGTAGTATGATGATGATGACATGTTTATGCAGTGTAGTATGATGATGACATGTTTATTCAGTGTAGTATGATGATGATGACATGTTTATGCAGTGTAGTATGATGATGATGACATGTTTATTCAGTGTAGTATGATGATGACATGTTTATCCAGTGTAGTATGATGATGACATGTTTATTCAGTGTAGTATGATGGTGACATGTTTATTCAGTGTAGTATGATGATGACATGTTTATTCAGTGTAGTATGATGATGATGACATGTTTATTCAGTGTAGTATGATGATGACATGTTTATCCAGTGTAGTATGATGATGATGACGTGTTTATTCAGTGTAGTATGATGATGACATGTTTATCCAGTGTAATATGATGATGACATGTTTATCCAGTGTAGTATGATGATGACATGTTTATCCAGTGTAGTATGATGATGACATGTTTATCCAGTGTAGTATGATGATGACATGTTTATCCAGTGTAGTATGATGATGACATGTTTATCCAGTGTAGTATGATGATGACATGTTTATCCAGTGTAGTATGATGATGACATGTTTATCCAGTGTAGTATGATGATGACATGTTTATTCAGTGTAGTATGATGATGACATGTTTATCCAGTGTAGTATGATGATGACATGTTTATCCAGTGTAGTATGATGATGACATGTTTATTCAGTGTAGTATGATGGTGACATGTTTATTCAGTGTAGTATGATGATGACATGTTTATTCAGTGTAGTATGATGATGATGACATGTTTATTCAGTGTAGTATGATGATGACATGTTTATCCAGTGTAGTATGATGATGATGACGTGCTTATTCAGTGTAGTATGATGATGACATGTTTATCCAGTGTAATATGATGATGACATGTTTATCCAGTGTAGTATGATGATGACATGTTTATCCAGTGTAGTATGATGATGACATGTTTATCCAGTGTAGTATGATGATGACATGTTTATCCAGTGTAGTATGATGATGATGACGTGTTTATTCAGTGTAGTATGATGATGACATGTTTATCCAGTGTAGTATGATGATGATGACATGTTTATTCAGTGTAGTATGATGATGATGACGTGTTTATTCAGTGTAGTATGATGATGACGTGTTTATTCAGTGTAGTATGATGATGACATGTTTATCCAGTGTAGTATGATGATGATGACGTGTTTATCCAGTGTAGTATGATGATGACATGTTTATTCAGTGTAGTATGATGATGACGTGTTTATCCAGTGTAGTATGATGATGACATGTTTATCCAGTGTAGTATGATGAATCCCTCTGTTTGTGTTCCTGTATCTCTGCCAACCATTTGGCTAGCTGTGTGTTAACCCTTCACACACACAAATAAACATATAAACAATTACCACAAACACACACACAC
Source organism: Salvelinus fontinalis (assembly GCF_029448725.1). NCBI lineage: Eukaryota > Metazoa > Chordata > Actinopteri > Salmoniformes > Salmonidae > Salvelinus > Salvelinus fontinalis. Next base: position 13,399 of record NW_026602575.1, read on the forward strand.
ACACACACAAACATATTAACATATAAACACACACACACACCTAAACATAAACACTAACCATAAAAAAACACACAAATAAAAACACACACAAAAACACATAAACACACACCCACAGACATAAACACATTAACACACACACACACACCCACAGACACACGCACACACACACACACCCACAAACACACACACACACACATAAACACAGACACACACAAACACACATAAACACACACACACACAAACACACACACACAAACATACACACACACGCACGCACACACACACACACACACACACACACACACACACACACACACACACACACACACACACACACACACACACACACACACACACACACACACACACACACACACACACAAACACACACGCACACACACACACACACATGCACATTAACACGCAAACACATATAAACACACACAGAGCTGTGTGATTACCACTGGCCCTTGTTTCTGTCCCTTCAGTGTGTCCGTGATAAACTGTGCCAGTGAGACATCAGGCCTAGACGTTCAGTACAGTGGCAGTCTGGAGTAGCTCTGAGAACTTAGAGTTCACTTCATACACAACACACACCCACAGACACACGCACGCACACACACACACCCACACACACACACACACACACACACACACACACACACACACACACACACACACACACACACACCGTTCCTAGTTTTAAAGCTTGGATTGAACAGCAGTCTGTCATCTGAAGGAACCATGTGATACTGCGTGATAGACTGGATGCCACTGTGAACTGTCAACCTAGCCAGGGATACAGTGTGTGTGTGTGTGTGTGTGTGTGTGTGTGTGTGTGTGTGTGTGTGTGTGTGTGTGTGTGTGTGTGTGTGTGTGTGTGTGTGTGTGTGTGTGTGTGTGTGTGTGTGTGTGTGTGTGTGTGTGTGATGGACTGAAAGCTAGTGTGTCGTGTCAATCTAGCCAGAATTACCGCAGAGAGTTGTGATGCACTGGCTGCATTTACACAGGCAGCCCAAATCTGATCTTTGCCCAATTACTATTACTATCCACTCTACAGTGGAATACCATTCTGAATTGGGCTGTGATCGATCTCTACAGTGGAATACCATTCTGAATTTGGCTGTGATCGATCTCTACAGTGGAATACCATTCTGAATTGGGCTGTGATCGATCTCTACAGTGGAATACCATTCTGAATTGGTCTGTGATCAATCTCTACAGTGGAAGACCATTCTGAATTGGGCTGTGATCGATCTCTAGAGTGGAAGACCATTCTGAATTGGGCTGTGATCGA
>NW_026602576.1:0-10000 GCF_029448725.1 Salvelinus fontinalis
GTCCAGAAACAACCCCTAGCCCCTACCCTCTATGGCCCCATCCAGAAACAACCCCTAGGCCCTACCCTCTATGAAACGTTTTCCCACACAAGGGAAAAGATTCCATTACACCATAGCCTATGTGTGAACAGTATGTTTATGTCATATAATTGTAGTTTTTTTTATTGACCACCTGCCCTAATGATCTGATGACTGGGATGAATGCAGGAGCAGATTTCAGGAGCAGGACAAGACACCCTCATTTTGACTGATGACTGATATAAGAGCAGGTACGTGATAGGCCTATCTGGCTTATATGATTATGATGGTCATAATGCTTCATGACAGTATCATAAAGTGTATTTTCTTAGTCCACGCAAAGTGACACAAGATGGTCATAATGCTTCATGACAGTGTCATACAGTGTATTTTCTACAAGTGATTTAAAATATGATGAAAAAACCATGACTGTAAAGAATTCATAACAACGACAACAAAGGATTTAAGAAACACATTTTCAAACGACAGGAAACTTCTTGGCAGGAAAAAAACTCACTTGATTAAATGTGGGTTTTGACACTTATGTAGGTGCCATAACCAGCCATAAAAGAACACAACATATATCACAACATGTGTAAATATATGGGTCATGACAGTGTTATGACAAGTTATGTCAGATGTTGTGTCATAATGTGTTATGAAAGTGTGTGTTAAGTCAAGTGTTACCGTTCCTTTTTATACCGGCATAGGTGCTGCTATCACCCCTATGGTTTAAAGTACCTTATAAGGGCAGGATCATACCCAATGAACTACTAACACCCAGAAGGGCATGCTGGCATTAATACTTACACACACACACACACACACACACACACACACACACACACACACACACACACACACACACACACACACACACACACACACACACACACACACACACACACACACACACACACACAGACACACACACACACAGAGACACACACACACACTGTGAAGTGGTCATGTGTGCTAAGGGAGAATTTCTGTGGAATCCTGTGTGTGTTAATGTGAGAATTCTGTAGAATCCTGTCTGTATTTATGAAGTATTTATGTAGAATCCTGTGTGTGTTAATGTAAGAATTCTGTAGAATCCTGTCTGTATTTATGAAGTAATTATGTAGAATCCTGTGTGTGTTAATATAAGAATTCTGTAGAATCCTGTCTGTATTTATGAAGTATTTATGTAGAATCCTGTGTGTGTTAATGTTAGAATTCTGTAGAATCCTGTCTGTATTTATGAAGTAATTATGTAGAATCCTGTGTGTGTTAATGGAGGAAGTTCAGTGGATTCAGAAAGTATTCCTTCACTTTTTTAGCAAATCTCTTCAAAATAAAAAACAGAAATGCCTTATTTACATAAGTATTCAGACCCTTTGCTATGATACTCGAAATTGAGCTCAGGTGCATCCTGTTTCTATTGATCATATTTGAGATGTTTCTACAACTTGATTGGAGTCCACCTGTGGTAAATTCAATTGATTGGGCATGATTTGGAAAGGCACACACGTGTCTATATAATATCGCACAGTTGACAGTGCATTTCAGAGCAAAAACCAAGCCATGAAGTTGAAGGAATTGTCCGTAGAGCACCGAGACAGGATTCTGTCAAGGCACAGATCTGGGGATTGGTACCAAAAAACTCTGAAGCATTGAAGGTCCCCAAGAACACAGTGGACTACATCATTCTTAAATGGAAGAAGTTTGGAACCAACAAGACGCTTCCTAGGCCAAACTGATCAATCAGGGGAGAAGGGCCTTGGTCAGGGAGGTGACCAAGAACCCTATGGTCACTCTGACAGAGCTCCAGAGTTCCTCTGCTGAGATGGGAGAACCTTCCAGAAGGACAACTATCTCTGCAACACTCCACCAATCAGGCCTTTATGGTAGAGTGGCCAGATGGAAAACACTCCTCAGTGAAAGGCACATGACAGCCTGCTTGGAGTTTGCCAAAAGGCACCTAAAGGACTCTCAGACCCTGAGAAACAAGATTATCTGGTCTGATGAAACCACAAGGGAACTCTTTGGCCTGAATGCCAAGAGTCATGTCTGGAGGAAACCAGGCACCATCCCTACGGTGAAGCATGATGGTGGCAGCATCATGCTGTGGGGATGTTTTTCAGCGGCAGGGACTGGGAGACTAGTCAGGATCGAGGCAAAGATGAACAGTGCAAAGTACAGAGAGATCCTTGATGAAAACCTGCTTCAAAGCGCTCAGGACCTCAGACTGGGACGAAGGTTCACCTTCCAACAGGACAATGACCCTAAGCACACAGCCAAGACAACATAGTAGTGGCTTCTGGAGAAGACTCTGAATGTCCTTGAGTAGCACAGCCAGAACCTGGACTTGAACCCGATCAAACATCTCTGAAGAGACCTGAAAATAGCTGTGCAGCGATGCTCCCCATCCAACCTGACAGAGTTTTAGAGGATCTGCAGAGAAGAAGGGGAGAAACTCCCCAAATACAGGTGTGCCAAGCTTGTAGCGTCATACCCAAGAAGACTCAAGGCTGTAATTTCTGCCAAAGGTGCTTCAACAAAGTACTGAGTAAAGGGTCTGAATACTTATGTAAATGTGATATCAGTTTTTCATTTATAATACATTTGCAAACATTTCTAAAAAGCTGTTTTGCTTTAGGGGGTATTGTGTGTGGATAGATGAGAAAAAATATGTTTAATACATTTTAGAATAAAGTAACAAAATGTGGAAAAAGCGAAGGGGTCTGAATGCACTGTATGTAGAATCCTGTGTGTGTTAATGGAGGAAGAATGTACAGTCGTTGCCAAAAGTTTTGAGAATGACACAAATATTAATTTCCACAAAGTTTTCTGCTTCAGTGTCTTTAGATATTTTTGTCAGATGTTACTATGGAATACTGAAGTATAATTACAAGCATTTGTCAAAGGCTTTTATTGACAATTGCATGAAGTTGATGCAAAGAGTCAATATTTGCAGTGTTGACCCTTCTTTTTCAAGACCTCTGCAATCCGCCCTGGCATGCTGTCAATTAACTTCTGGGCCACTCCTGACTGATGGCAGCCCATTCTTGCATAATCAATGCTTGGAGTTTGTCAGAATTTGTGGGTTTTTGTTTGTCCACCCGCCTCTTGAGGATTGACCACAAGTTCTCAATGGGATTAATGTCTGGGGAGTTTCCTGGCCATGGACCCAAAATATCGATGTTTTGTTCCCCAGAGCCACTTAGTTATCACTTTTGCCTTATGGCAAGGTGCTTTATCATGCTGGAAAAGGCATTGTTCGTCACCAAATTGTTCCTGGATGGTTGGGAGAAGGTTCTCTCGGAGGATGTGTTGGTACCATTCTTTATTCATGGCTGTGTTCTTAGGCAAAATTGTGAGCCCACTCCCTTGGCTGAGAAGCAACCCCACACATGAATGGTCTCAGGATGCTTTACTGTTGGCATGACACAGGACTGATGGTAGAGCTCACCTTGTCTTCTCCGGACAAGCTTTTTTCCGGATGCCCCAAACAATCGGAAAGGGGATTCATCAGAGAAAATTACTTTACCCCAGTCCTCAGCAGTCCAATCCCTGTACCTTTTGCAGAATATCAGTCTGTCCCTGATGTTTTTCCTGGAGAGAAGTGGCTTCTTTGCTGCCCTTCTTGACACCAGGCCATCCTCCAAAAATCTTTGCCTCACTGTGCGTGCAGATGCACTCACACCTGCCTGCTGCCATTCCTGAGCAAGCTCTGTACTGGTGGTGACCGATCCCGCAGCTGAATCAACTTTAGGAGACGGTCCTGGTGCTTGCTGGACTTTCTTGGGCGCCCTGAAGCCTTCTTCACAACAATTGAACCGCTCTCCTTGAAGTTCTTGATGATCCGATAAATGGTTGATTTAGGTGCAATCTTACTGGCAGCAATATCCTTGCCTGTGAAGCCCTTTTTGTGCAAAGCAATGATGACGGCACATGTTTCCTTGCAGGTAACCATGGTTGACAGAGGAAGAACAATGATTCCAAGCACCACCCTCCTTTTGAAGCTTCCAGTCTGTTATTCGAACTCAATCAGCATGACAGAGTGATCTCCAGCCTTGTCTTTGTCAACACATGTGTTAACGAGAGAATCACTGACATGATGTCAGCTGGTCCTTTTGTGGCAGGACTGAAACGCAGTGGAACGTTTTTTGGGGATTCAGTTCATTTGCATGGCAAAGAGGGACTTTGCAATTAATTGCAATTCATCTGATCACTCTTCATAACATTCTGGAGTATATGCAAATTGCCATCATACAAACTGGGGCAGCAGACTTTGTGAAAAATAATATTTGAGTCATTCTCCAAACTTTTGGCCACGACTGTAGAATTTCGTGTGTGTTAATGAGGGAGGAAGTATGTAGAATTCTGTGTGTGTTAATGAGGGAGGAAGTATGTAGAATCCTGTGTGTGTTAATGAGAGAGGAAGTATGTAGAATCCTGTGTGTGTTAATGAGAGAGGAAGTATGTAGAATCCTGTGTGTGTTAATGAGAGAGGAAGTATGTAGAATCCTGTGTGTGTTAATGAGTGAGGAAGTATGTAGAATCCTGTGTGTGTTAATGAGTGAGGAAGTATGTAGAATCCTGTGTGTGTTAATGAGTGAGGAAGTATGTAGAATCCTGTGTGTGTTAATGAGAGAGGAAGTATGTAGAATCCTGTGTGTGTTAATGAGAGAGGAAGTATGTAGAATCCTGTGTGTGTTAATGAGTGAGGAAGTATGTAGAATCCTGTGTGTGTTAATGAGTGAGGAAGTATGTAGAATCCTGTGTGTGTTAATGAGAGAGGAAGTATGTAGAATCCTGTGTGTGTTAATGAGTGAGGAAGTATGTAGAATCCTGTGTGTGTTAATGAGAGAGGAAGTATGTAGAATCCTGTGTGTGTTAATGAGTGAGGAAGTATGTAGAATCCTGTGTGTATTAATGAGTGAGGAAGTATGTAGAATCCTGTGTGTGTTAATGGAGGAAGACTGTAGTCAAAGAGTGTACATTATACTGTATATGAAGAGACACAACAAGGTTCCTATAGAAAGGCCTTATCACGCTCGTTTAGCATATTCACGACCGCCAAGCTAGCTACGGAGAACCACGTGATCACATTCAGTGCAGTACTCCTTTCAAATAAAGTGATATTTGGACAAATGTGTCATTTTGCCACATGGTGAAGACATTCAGCTACTTAAGAAACTGTCTGGAAGCCAGCTAATGTATTTACATTCTGAAACGTTCTCCACCCTCTCTGCCGTGGTCATCTGAGTTAATGTGCAAATAGCTATCCCCATTTCACTGGCAAAGAACCCATTTGTGTGACGTTTGACACTATGCATCGGTGCCTTCATAACGACAGACAGATACAGACAGACTACAGCATTAGTATCGACTACATTACACATGTTTCCATTTCAGAGATGAAAAATGGTCTTTATTACAAACCACCATACAGAACTCATAGAGGTGAGATAGCAGCCATTTTGTATGTACACATCACTGTATAATAACCTGTATGGCTAAGAGGGTCTAGGTCCCAAATCGCACCCTACTCCCCATATAGTGCACTGCTTCAGGCAAAAGTAGTGCACTACATGGGGAATATGATGTCTTTTGAGTTTTGCCCAGAGCCTGTATAACCTGTGTAGTATGAAGCTATAGGCAGCAATGCTGCCACTGCAGATACAAACCAGGATTAGAAGTTACCCCCAGACACTGACCTAGGGTCAGTTTAGTGTTTCTTCTCACGGTTAAGGTCAGATTGGGGAGAGAGTAACCTGATCCTAGATCTGTGCTGAAGGGCAACTTTTACCCTGAGCAGGGGAGAGTTGAAGGGTTAACTAGTTCAGCAGTTAGTTAAAACCTGAAAATCCAATATGGCGGCAAGGTTTCTGTTTAACATGAAGGAGTTGGACTGGTGTGTTCCCCAGCTCCCTTTTGCCCTGTTAAATCATGTACATGTCTGTCAAATATTATTTACATATTTTCCAAAGAATGCATAATATTACGGTTCAAACTCTGGGTTACATTTAAAAGTATGAGGATGCACACTCTTGAGTCCTTCACACTGCCCAACAGCAGCTCTACAGGAACAGGAAACCACATCAAAGGGACACAGGAATTAAACAGGGATTGATCAGTGAAAAAACACAGAGAACACAGGGGTTTCTATTCAATACAAACAGAACCCAAAGGACCACCAACACACACACACACGCACACGCACACACGCACGCACGCACACACCATACATGCAAGCACTCGTACACAAACGCACGCACACACGCAAACACGCACACACACATACAGACGTTAACGTGACAATACTTCTCTTCTCTCTGTTTTCTATTCAGGTGAAAAACAGAATATATTAATCATATAAGAACTATATATACTTCATAATGCGCTCAGAGCTCTATTTACGTGGTGAGACTTTCGCTTTCTTTTACACATATTAACAAACAGGAAATGATGTCACCTCACCGGGGTCATGGGTTGGGGTGGGTGGGTGGGTGAGGGTTCAGTCCATTTATTTTGACCCCCATGACATGAAAGCAGAAACATCACGTGCTGACACTATGTTTTTTCACCGATATGTAAAAACAACCATTATTACAACGTAACTTCTTGCTTGTCTCCAGCAGATCTTGTTGGCCGATATATTTTACCTTTGACCCTCCACTTGAGTCTGGTTCCTTAATGAGGTGGGAGAGTCTCTGACAGCGGTTCTCAGTGTTGTTTTATTCTAGAATCCCAGAGTTCCGGAATGACTGAGGCAGAAGCCCTTAGTGACCTCATCAGTTTCGATGTTCAAAAGGCAACAGCCCTTAGTGACCTCATCAGTTGGGATGTTCCAAAGGCAGCAGCCCTTAGTGACATCATCAGTTTGTATGTTCCAAAGGCAGCAGCCCTTAGTGACCTCATCAGTTGGCAGCAGCGCTTAGTGGCCTCATCAGTTTGGGTGTTCCAAAGGCAGCAGCCCTTAGTGACCTCATCAGTTGGCAGCGGCCTTCAGTGGCCTCATCAGTTGGACCTCATCAGTTGGGATGTTCCATAGGCATACTGTGTGTCCATTCACCTCAAATCCCCCTGTCTGGACCTGCAGCTCTCTGGCCTCTTTTCACCAGTGTGAGGAACTACAGTAGTTGGTCACTAGTGTTCATGGTTGCTACCGGTTGTTGAGGATGTTTGCTACGTGTGTGTGTGATTGGTTTAACAGGGGCAGCTGACTGTATGTAACTGATCTAAATAGTTTAAACTATGTGTAACTGTTTGGGACCAGTAACTAATAACAGATGTGTGTGATTGGTACTGGGTCTTACTGGCATCAGTGAAGTGTAACTGGGCCGTAACTGGTTATGGGGAAGGCATCCTGTTTGTGTGTAACTGTTTATAACTGGTTCTAAACTGGTTCTGACTGGTTCTAACTGGTAGTTAGTGGTTGAACAGGACGCTGCGCGGCACCCAGCCCTCTGCAGGTGGAGACTCTGTGTTGGCCGGTCGGTAGACCAGACACTGGCCATGTTGGTTGGATGCCAGAATCTGGACCCGTTCCCCGCGAAGTACCGTGATCTCATCCTCACGCACCGCACTGAAGTCCTGGATCACCAGCACCAGCTTCCACACACACACACACACAAACACACACACACACACACACACACACACACACACACACACACACACACACACACACACACACACACACACACACACACACACACACACACACACACACACACACACACACACACACACACACACACACACACACATAGGTATAAAACACTTGTTAAACACACTGCACAGACACAATGAGTCACCAAGGTGAGTATCTACATGTTGTTGATACCCATGTGTAACAGACACAGTGAGTCACCAAGGTGAGTATCTACATGTTGTTGATACCCATGTGTAACAGACACAGTGAGTCACCAAGGTGAGTATCTACATGTTGTTGATACCCATGTGTAACAGACACAGTGAGTCACCAAGGTGAGTATCTACATGTTGTTGATACCCAGGTGTAACAGACACAGTGAGTCACCAAGGTGAGTATCTACATGTTGTTGATACCCATGTGTAACAGACACAGTGAGTCACCAAGGTGAGTATCTACATGTTGTTGATACCCATGTGTAACAGACACAGTATGAAACAGGTTATTATATGTACAGCATTAGAGTTATTTGATACTATTTATAAGACAGTGTTCTCTCAGAGGAAACAATAAAGTTGATTTAATCTCATCTCACCTCGTCGTCCTGTGCCTCGCCGTCTGCCTGTGTGTGTGTGTTGTGTCCGTTAGGGGTGGGGGGCACAGAGGGGGGTCGGCCCGATGCTTTGGGGCCGAAGCCCGAGGGGGGTCGGGTGAGGAGGTTTGTTCCCCCACCCTCCTTCCTCTGGTACTCTATAGGAGACTGCAGAGCTGCACACACACACACACACACACACACACACACACACACACACACACACACACACACACACACACACACACACACACACACTCTTTTACCACATAATTTCTCAGTAATCACCAGGTAAAGATCTGCTGAAAAAGGGCTGTGGTGTAGAGTGGGGTAACACTTAACCCCTTATGCATGCATTCATAAAGCCTTTATAGCAGTTCCATAAGACATTCTAACATCGGTCATAGGCAGTCAGAAAGTGGTCCTACAGTTTCTTACCAGACAAGAAGTTGCTCTGTGTGTCCAGTAGCTCAGTGATGTGGGAGACCCACAGCTGTTTGACAGAGGGGCTGGCTGCCTGCAGGGTGAAACGCTCTGCGGACCCCCGAGATGACAGAACAAACTTACAGGGGTCCCCCTCCACACACTCCTGCATGGCCAGGTAGCTCACCTACACACACACACACACACACACACACACACACACACACACACACACACACACACACACACACACACACACACACACAGTTAAACACAGAGAACAACCTCACACTTGCACACACACACACATACACTCACACCAACCCACTCCAAAACACACACTCTTCTTCCACTCACAGTCTCACACATGTTTCACACACACCTTGATGCTCTTCTTGTACTGATAGCCAGGTGGGGAGGACCCTTTACGGAGCAGCTCACTGAAGATGATGATTTGCTCGAAGAGGAAGACGCGTCTGTCTTTACTGCGGGAAAGAACTCCTCCGTCCTGCTCCCACACACAGAAGGTCTCCTGCTGCAGCAGCTTGCCCTGGCTCGTCAGCTTCCCCTGAGGAGGTTTATACAGCGCTATTACTGCTAAAGTCACCTCTATGACTGCTTATGTAGCCTATATGACTGCTTATGTAGCCTCTATGATTTCTTATGTAGCCTCTAGGATTTCTTATGTAGTCTTTATGACGGCTTATGTAGCATCTATGAAATAGGGATGAACCCTATCATCCCTATGTCATCTCTGCATCCATGTAAACCTGGTGAGAGTTGATAGGTCAAAGGTCAGGTAGTCTACCTCGTAACCCTGCAGGCGTCCCAGGTTCATCATGTCATTACAGCGTTTGGGTACCAGAGACATCAGATCCACCGCTCTCTGTGGGACACGCACACACACGCACGCACACACGCATTCACACACACACACGCACACGCGCACACACACACACACACACACACACACACACACACACACACACACACACACACACACACACACACACACACACACACACACACACACACACACACACACATACAGTGTTGAACTACATGAGAAGAAGTATGAAAGAGATCCTACTCTGCAGTAACCGTCCTCACCTCGATCTCCTCACAGTGCATCCCTGCTTTAGAAGTGTACTTCAGAAAATCCTGAGACAGAAGAGAGAAAAAAACTGTGAGAAAGACGCACACACACACACACACACACACACACACACACACACACACACACACACACACACACACACACACACACACACACACACACACACACACACACACACACACACACACACACACACACACACACA
>NW_026602576.1:12500-14686 GCF_029448725.1 Salvelinus fontinalis
TGCTGGTTGTATGATCATATGTATATGTTGCTGGTTGCGGTGAAGTGTGTGTGTATCAGATTGTGTAAGTGCGTGTGTCATACCATGTGTGTGTACGTCAACTTGCTACAGTGTGTATCGTACCAGGTGTGTGTTAGCGGTGAGCGGCGTGACTAGCTCGGGCCGGTTGTCTCGTCTCCTGGTGCGTAGTGGAGGTTTTTTCCCCTGGCTGTCGGCTTTGCCCTGGCTCAATCTCCTCACTGGGCTGGTCAGCCAGCGCTTCAACGTGTTCCCGGTACCGGAACCACTCCGCTTGGGCCCCGGGGAGCCCACGTTCACACCAGGAGAACCAATAGACACTCCACCGGGGGAATTGACGGACACACCGCCAGGACCGGAGCCCAGGGACGTCTGGGACTGGAGAGACGCTACAGAGTCTGATCTGACCTCTGAACCTACAGGGCTGGGCTCTGGAGAAAGAGAGGGGGTGATAGGAAGGTAGGGATGGTGGGAGAGAGGGATGGAGAGAGGAAGTGAGAGAGGGATGGAAGAGGGAGGCAGAGAAGGGAGAGAGAGGGGAGGTAGGAGGTAGGTGAGGGGAAGGGAGAGAGGAAGAGAGAGAATCTTGTTTACATTTCCAAAGAATATTGTTGTCCAGTAAGATGACAGGCCTCCAATTCTTGAGAAGACCTACACTATACAGTTCATTCTTGAGAAGACCTACACTATACAGTGCATTCTTGAGAAGACCTACACTATACAGTGCATTCTTGAGAAGACCTACACTATGCAGTTCATTCTTGAGAAGACCTACACGATACAGTGCATTCTTGAGAAGACCTACACTATACAGTGCATTCTTGAGAAGACCTACACTATACAGTGCATTCTTGAGAAGACCTACACTATACAGTTCATTCTTGAGAAGACCTACACTATACAGTGCATTCTTGAGAAGACCTACACTATACAGTGCATTCTTGAGAAGACCTACACTATACAGTTCATTCTTGAGAAGACATAGACTATACAGTTCATTCTTGAGAAGACCTACACTATACAGTGCATTCTTGAGAAGACCTACACTATACAGTGCATTCTTGAGAAGACCTACACTATACAGTGCATTCTTGAGAAGACCTACACTATACAGTGCATTCTAGAGAAGACCTACACTATACAGTGCATTCTTGAGAAGACCTACACTATACAGTGCATTCTTGAGAAGACCTACACTATACAGTGTATTCTTGAGAAGACCTACACTATACAGTTCATTCTTGAGAAGACCTACACTATACAGTGCATTCTTGAGAAGACCTACACTATACAGTGCGTTATTGAGAAGACCTACACTATACAGTGCATTCTTGAGAAGACCTACACTATACAGTGCATTCTTGAGAAGACCTACACTATACAGTGCATTCTTCAGAAGACCTACACTATACGGTGCATTCTTGAGAAGACCTACACTATACAGTGCATTCGGAAAGTGTTCAGACACCTTCACTTTTTCCACATTTTCTTACTTTACAGCCTGATTCTAAAAGGGATTACATAATTTGTTCCCTCATCAATCTACACACATTACCCCATAATGACAAAGCAAAAACAGGGTTTTGAAATTTTAGCAAATGTATTAAAACTTCTTGTCAATAGAGGGGCGCTGTTTTCACTTTGGAAAAAATCGTGCCCAATTTAAACGGCCTCGTACTCTATTCTAGATCATACAATATGCATATTATTATTACTATTGGATAGAAAACACTCTCAAGTTTCTAAAACTGTTTGAATTATATCTGTGAGTAAAACAGAACTCATTTGGCAGCAAACTTCCATACAGGAAGTGAAAAATCTGAAAACGAGGCTCTGTTTCAGGGCCTGCCTATTCAACTGGATTTTATTTATCGATATGCATGCACTTCATACGCCTTCCACTAGATGTCAACAGGCAGTGGAAGGTGGAATGGAGCGTCTAGCTTGATCTGAGGTCGAATAAGAGCTTTTGGAGTGACAGGTCCGGTATTTTCTTTGTCCTCGAAGGCGCACAGGGGAGCTCGACATTGTCTTCTGAAAAGCGTTCGGTATACACGGCGAATATCTCCGGCTCTGATTTTATTTGATACATATGATAATAACATCATAAAGTAGGTTTTTTCAACCGAGTTTTATCAGTTTATTCAACGTTTATTGGGACTTTCCAT
>NW_026602577.1:0-14667 GCF_029448725.1 Salvelinus fontinalis
TTTTCTAGAGGTTTGACGTGCTGTAGTTCAGCTCTCACTGTGGGAAAGTTCTGTCCACCGTCGTGGTCCGTTTTCTAGAGGTTTGACGTGCTGTAGTTCAGCTCTCACTGGGGGAGGTTCTGTCCACCTCGTGGTCCGTTTTCTAGAGGTTTGACGTGCTGTAGTTCAGCTCTCACTGGGGAAAGTTCTGTCCACCGTGTGGTCCGTTTTCTAGAGGTTTGACGTGCTGTAGTTCAGCTCTCACTGGGGGAGGTTCTGTCCACCGTGTGGTCCGTTTTCTAGAGGTTTGACGTGCTGTAGTTCAGCTCTCACTGTGGGAGGTTCTGTCTGCTCTCACTGGGGGAGGTTCTGTCTACCTCGTGGTCCGTTTTCTAGAGGTTTGACGTGCTGTAGTTCAGCTCTCACTGTGGGAGGTTCTGTCCACCGCGTGGTCCGTTTTCTAGAGGTTTGACGTGCTGTAGTTCAGCTCTCACTGGGGAGGTTCTGTCTGCCTCGTGGTCCGTTTTCTAGAGGTTTGACGTGCTGTAGTTCAGCTCTCACTGGGGGAGGTTCTGTCCACCTCGTGGTCCGTTTTCTAGAGGTTTGACGTGCTGTAGTTCAGCTCTCACTGGGGGAGGTTCTGTCCACCTCGTGGTCCGTTTTCTAGAGGTTTGACGTGCTGTAGTTCAGCTCTCACTGTGGGAGGCTCTGTCCACCTCGTGGTCCGTTTTCTAGAGGTTTGACGTGCTGTAGTTCAGCTCTCACTGGGGGAGGTTCTGTCTGCCTCGTGGTCCGTTTTCTAGAGGTTTGACGTGCTGTAGTTCAGCTCTCACTGGGGGAAGTTCTGTCCACCTCGTGGTCCGTTTTCTAGAGGTTTGACGTGCTGTAGTTCAGCTCTCACTGTGGGAGGTTCTGTCCACCTCGTGGTCCGTTTTCTAGAGGTTTGACGTGCTGTAGTTCAGCTCTCACTGGGGGAGGTTCTGTCCACCGCGTGGTCCGTTTTCTAGAGGTTTGACGTGCTGTAGTTCAGCTCTCACTGGGGGAGGTTCTGTCTACCTCGTGGTCCGTTTTCTAGAGGTTTGACGTGCTGTAGTTCAGCTCTCACTGTGGGAGGTTCTGTCCACCTCGTGGTCTGTTTCTAGAGGTTTGACGTGCTGTAGTTCAGCTCTAACTGTTGGAGGTTCTGTCCACCTCGTGGTCTGTTTTCTAGAGGTTTGACGTGCTGTAGTTCAGCTCTCACTGGGGAAAGTTCTGTCTACCTCGTGGTCTGTTTTCTAGAGGTTTGACGTGCTGTAGTTCAGCTCTCACTGGGGGAGGTTCTGTCCACCTCGTGGTCTGTTTTCTAGAGGTTTGACGTGCTGTAGTTCAGCTCTCACTGGGGAAAGTTCTGTCTACCTCGTGGTCTGTTTTCTAGAGGTTTGACGTGCTGTAGTTCAGCTCTCACTGGGGAAAGTTCTGTCCACCTCGTGGTCTGTTTTCTAGAGGTTTGACGTGCTGTAGTTCAGCTCTCACTGGGGAAAGTTCTGTCGGCCTCGTGGTCCGTTTTCTAGAGGTTTGACGTGCTGTAGTTCAGCTCTCACTGTGGGAGGTTCTGTCCACCGCGTGGTCCGTTTTCTAGAGGTTTGACGTGCTGTAGTTCAGCTCTCACTGTGGGAGGTTCTGTCCACCTCGTAGTCCGTTTTCTAGAGGTTTGACGTGCTGTAGTTCAGCTCTCACTGGGGAAAGTTCTGTCTACCTCGTGGTCCGTTTTCTAGAGGTTTGACGTGCTGTAGTTCAGCTCTCACTGGGGGAGGTTCTGTCTACCTCGTGGTCCGTTTTCTAGAGGTTTGACGTGCTGTAGTTCAGCTCTCACTGTGGGAGGCTCTGTCCACCTCGTGGTCCATTTTCTAGAGGTTTGACGTGCTGTAGTTCAGCTCTCACTTGGGAAAGTTCTGTCCACCGTGTGGTCCGTTTTCTAGAGGTTTGACGTGCTGTAGTTCAGCTCTCACTGGGGGAAGTTCTGTCCACCGTGTGGTCCGTTTTCTAGAGGTTTGACGTGCTGTAGTTCAGCTCTCACTGGGGAAAGTTCTGTCCACCGTGTGGTCCGTTTTCTAGAGGTTTGACGTGCTGTAGTTCAGCTCTCACTGGGGGAGGTTCTGTCCACCGTGTGGTCCGTTTTCTAGAGGTTTGACGTGCTGTAGTTCAGCTCTCACTGTGGGAGGTTCTGTCCACCTCGTGGTCTGTTTTCTAGAGGTTTGACGTGCTGTAGTTCAGCTCTCACTGGGGGAGGCTCTGTCCACCTCGTGGTCCGTTTTCTAGAGGTTTGACGTGCTGTAGTTCAGCTCTCACTGGGGAAAGTTCTGTCGGCCTCGTGGTCCGTTTTCTAGAGGTTTGACGTGCTGTAGTTCAGCTCTCACTGGGGGAGGTTCTGTCCACCTCGTGGTCTGTTTTCTAGAGGTTTGACGTGCTGTAGTTCAGCTCTCACTGGGGGAGGTTCTGTCGGCCTCGTGGTCCGTTTTCTAGAGGTTTGACGTGCTGTAGTTCAGCTCTCACTGGGGGAGGTTCTGTCGGCCTCGTGGTCCGTTTTCTAGAGGTTTGACGTGCTGTAGTTCAGCTCTCACTGGGGGAGGTTCTGTCTACCTCGTGGTCCGTTTTCTAGAGGTTTGACGTGCTGTAGTTCAGCTCTCACTGTGGGAGGTTCTGTCCACCTCGTGGTCTGTTTTCTAGAGGTTTGACGTGCTGTAGTTCAGATCTAACTGTTGGAGGTTCTGTCCACCTCGTGGTCTGTTTTCTAGAGGTTTGACGTGCTGTAGTTCAGCTCTCACTGTTGGAGGTTCTGTCTGCCTCGTGGTCCGTTTTCTAGAGGTTTGACGTGCTGTAGTTCAGCTCTCACTGGGGGAGGTTCTGTCCACCTCGTGGTCCGTTTTCTAGAGGTTTGACGTGCTGTAGTTCAGCTCTCACTGTGGGAGGTTCTGTCTACCTCGTGGTCCGTTTTCTAGAGGTTTGACGTGCTGTAGTTCAGCTCTCACTGTGGGAGGTTCTGTCCACCTCGTGGTCCGTTTTCTAGAGGTTTGACGTGCTGTAGTTCAGCTCTCACTGGGGGAGTTTCTGTCCACATCGTGGTCCGTTTTCTAGAGGTTTGACGTGCTGTAGTTCAGCTCTCACTGTGGGGGGTTCTGTCTACCTCGTGGTCCGTTTCTAGAGGTTTGACGTGCTGTAGTTCAGCTCTCACTGGGGAAAGTTCTGTCCACATCGTGGTCCGTTTTCTAGAGGTTTGACGTGCTGTAGTTCAGCTCTCACTGGGGGAGGTTCTGTCCACCTCGTGGTCCGTTTTCTAGAGGTTTGACGTGCTGTAGTTCAGCTCTCACTGTGGGAGGTTCTGTCCACCGCGTGGTCCGTCGTCTAGAGGTTTGACGTGCTGTAGTTCAGCTCTCACTGGGGAGGTTCTGTCTGCCTTGTGGTCCGTTTTCTAGAGGTTTGACGTGCTGTAGTTCAGCTCTCACTGGGGGAGGTTCTGTCCACCGTGTGGTCCGTTTTCTAGAGGTTTGACGTGCTGTAGTTCAGCTCTCACTGTGGGAGGTTCTGTCCACCTCGTGGTCTGTTTTCTAGAGGTTTGACGTGCTGTAGTTCAGCTCTCACTGGTGGAGGCTCTGTCCACCTCGTGGTCCGTTTTCTAGAGGTTTGACGTGCTGTAGTTCAGCTCTCACTGGGGAAAGTTCTGTCGGCCTCGTGGTCCGTTTTCTAGAGGTTTGACGTGCTGTAGTTCAGCTCTCACTGGGGGAGGTTCTGTCCACCTCGTGGTCTGTTTTCTAGAGGTTTGACGTGCTGTAGTTCAGCTCTCACTGGGGGAGGTTCTGTCGGCCTCGTGGTCCGTTTTCTAGAGGTTTGACGTGCTGTAGTTCAGCTCTCACTGGGGGAGGTTCTGTCGGCCTCGTGGTCCGTTTTCTAGAGGTTTGACGTGCTGTAGTTCAGCTCTCACTGGGGGAGGTTCTGTCCACCTCGTGGTCTGTTTTCTAGAGGTTTGACGTGCTGTAGTTCAGCTCTCACTGGGGGAGGTTCTGTCTACCTCGTGGTCCGTTTTCTAGAGGTTTGACGTGCTGTAGTTCAGCTCTCACTGTGGGAGGTTCTGTCCACCTCGTGGTCTGTTTTCTAGAGGTTTGACGTGCTGTAGTTCAGCTCTAACTGTTGGAGGTTCTGTCCACCTCGTGGTCTGTTTTCTAGAGGTTTGACGTGCTGTAGTTCAGCTCTCACTGTTGGAGGTTCTGTCTGCCTCGTGGTCCGTTTTCTAGAGGTTTGACGTGCTGTAGTTCAGCTCTCACTGGGGGAGGTTCTGTCCACCTCGTGGTCCGTTTTCTAGAGGTTTGACGTGCTGTAGTTCAGCTCTCACTGGGGAAAGTTCTGTCCACCGCGTGGTCCGTTTTCTAGAGGTTTGACGTGCTGTAGTTCAGCTCTCACTGGGGGAGGTTCTGTCCACCTCGTGGTCCGTTTTCTAGAGGTTTGACGTGCTGTAGTTCAGCTCTCACTGTGGGAGGTTCTGTCCACCGCGTGGTCCGTCTTCTAGAGGTTTGACGTGCTGTAGTTCAGCTCTCACTGGGGAGGTTCTGTCTGCCTCGTGGTCCGTTTTCTAGAGGTTTGACGTGCTGTAGTTCAGCTCTCACTGGGGGAGGTTCTGTCCACCTCGTGGTCCGTTTTCTAGAGGTTTGACGTGCTGTAGTTAAGCTCTCACTGGGGGAGGTTCTGTCCACCTCGTAGTCCGTTTTCTAGAGGTTTGACGTGCTGTAGTTCAGCTCTCACTGTGGGAGGCTCTGTCCACCTCGTGGTCCGTTTTCTAGAGGTTTGACGTGCTGTAGTTCAGCACTCACTGGGGGAGGTTCTGTCTGCCTCGTGGTCCGTTTTCTAGAGGTTTGATGTGCTGTAGTTCAGCTCTCACTGGGGGAAGTTCTGTCCACATCGTGGTCCGTTTTCTAGAGGTTTGACGTGCTGTAGTTCAGCTCTCACTGTGGGAGGTTCTGTCCACCTCGTGGTCCGTTTTCTAGAGGTTTGACGTGCTGTAGTTCAGCTCTCACTGGGGGAGGTTCTGTCCACCGCGTGGTCCGTTTTCTAGAGGTTTGACGTGCTGTAGTTCAGCTCTCACTGGGGGAGGTTCTGTCTACCTCGTGGTCCGTTTTCTAGAGGTTTGACGTGCTGTAGTTCAGCTCTCACTGTGGGAGGTTCTGTCCACCTCGTGGTCTGTTTCTAGAGGTTTGACGTGCTGTAGTTCAGCTCTAACTGTTGGAGGTTCTGTCCACCTCGTGGTCTGTTTTCTAGAGGTTTGACGTGCTGTAGTTCAGCTCTCACTGTTGGAGGTTCTGTCTGCCTCGTGGTCCGTTTTCTAGAGGTTTGACGTGCTGTAGTTCAGCTCTCACTGTGGGAGGTTCTGTCTACCTCGTGGTCCGTTTTCTAGAGGTTTGACGTGCTGTAGTTCAGCTCTCACTGTGGGAGGTTCTGTCCACCTTGTGGTCCGTTGTCTAGAGGTTTGACGTGCTGTAGTTCAGCTCTCACTGCGGGAGGTTCTGTCCACATCGTGGTCCGTTTTCTAGAGGTTTGACGTGCTGTAGTTCAGCTCTCACTGTGGGGGGTTCTGTCCACCTCGTGGTCCGTTTTCTAGAGGTTTGACGTGCTGTAGTTCAGCTCTCACTGGGGGAGGTTCTGTCCACCTCGTAGTCCGTTTTCTAGAGGTTCGACGTGCTGTAGTTCAGCTCTCACTGTGGGAGGCTCTGTCCACCTCGTGGTCCGTTTTCTAGAGGTTTGACGTGCTGTAGTTCAGCTCTCACTGGGGGAGGTTCTGTCTGCCTCGTGGTCCGTTTTCTAGAGGTTTGACGTGCTGTAGTTCAGCTCTCACTGGGGGAGGTTCTGTCCACCTCGTGGTCCGTTATCTAGAGGTTTGATGTCCTGTAGTTCAGCTCTCACTGTGGGAGGTTCTGTCGACCTCGTGGTCCGTTTTCTAGATGTTTGACGTGCTGTAGTTCAGCTCTCACTGGGGAAAGTTCTGTCTGCCTCGTGGTCTGTTTTCTAGAGGTTTGACGTGCTGTAGTTCAGCTCTCACTGTGGGAGGTTCTGTCTGCCTCGTGGTCCGTTTTCTAGAGGTTTGACGTGCTGTAGTTCAGCTCTCACTGGGGGAGGTTCTGTCCACATCGTGGTCCGTTTTCTAGAGGTTTGGCGTGCTGTAGTTCAGCTCTCACTGGGGGAGGTTCTGTCTACCTCGTGGTCCGTTTTCTAGAGGTTTGACGTGCTGTAGTTCAGCTCTCACTGGGGGAGGTTCTGTCCACCTCGTGGTCCGTTTTCTAGAGGTTTGACGTGCTGTAGTTCAGCTCTCACTGGGGGAGGTTCTGTCCACCGCGTGGTCCGTTTTCTAGAGGTTTGACGTGCTGTAGTTCAGCTCTCACTGGGGAAAGTTCTGTCTACCTCGTGGTCCGTTTTCTAGAGGTTTGACGTGCTGTAGTTCAGCTCTCACTGGGGGAGGTTCTGTCCACATCGTGGTCCGTTTTCTAGAGGTTTGACGTGCTGTAGTTCAGCTCTCACTGGGGGAGGTTCTGTCGGCCTCGTGGTCCGTTTTCTAGAGGTTTGACGTGCTGTAGTTCAGCTCTCACTGGGGGAGGTTCTGTCCACATCGTGGTCCGTTTTCTAGAGGTTTGGCGTGCTGTAGTTCAGCTCTCACTGGGGGAGGTTCTGTCTACCTCGTGGTCCGTTTTCTAGAGGTTTGACGTGCTGTAGTTCAGCTCTCACTGTGGGAGGTTCTGTCCACCTCGTGGTCCGTTTTCTAGAGGTTTGACGTGCTGTAGTTCAGCTCTCACTGGGGGAGGTTCTGTCCACCGCGTGGTCCGTTTTCTAGAGGTTTGACGTGCTGTAGTTCAGCTCTCACTGGGGGAGGTTCTGTCTGCCTCGTGGTCCGTTTTCTAGAGGTTTGATGTGCTGTAGTTCAGCTCTCACTGGGGGAGGTTCTGTCCACCTCGTGGTCCGTTTTCTAGAGGTTTGACGTGCTGTAGTTCAGCTCTCACTGGGGAAAGTTCTGTCTGCTCTCACTGGGGGAGGTTCTGTCTACCTCGTGGTCCGTTTTCTAGAGGTTTGACGTGCTGTAGTTCAGCTCTCACTGTGGGAGGTTCTGTCCACCGCGTGGTCCGTCTTCTAGAGGTTTGACGTGCTGTAGTTCAGCTCTCACTGGGGAGGTTCTGTCTGCCTCGTGGTCCGTTTTCTAGAGGTTTGACGTGCTGTAGTTCAGCTCTCACTGGGGGAGGTTCTGTCCACCTCGTGGTCCGTTTTCTAGAGGTTTGACGTGCTGTAGTTAAGCTCTCACTGGGGGAGGTTCTGTCCACCTCGTAGTCCGTTTTCTAGAGGTTTGACGTGCTGTAGTTCAGCTCTCACTGTGGGAGGCTCTGTCCACCTCGTGGTCCGTTTTCTAGAGGTTTGACGTGCTGTAGTTCAGCACTCACTGGGGGAGGTTCTGTCTGCCTCGTGGTCCGTTTTCTAGAGGTTTGATGTGCTGTAGTTCAGCTCTCACTGGGGGAAGTTCTGTCCACATCGTGGTCCGTTTTCTAGAGGTTTGACGTGCTGTAGTTCAGCTCTCACTGTGGGAGGTTCTGTCCACCTCGTGGTCCGTTTTCTAGAGGTTTGACGTGCTGTAGTTCAGCTCTCACTGGGGGAGGTTCTGTCCACCGCGTGGTCCGTTTTCTAGAGGTTTGACGTGCTGTAGTTCAGCTCTCACTGGGGGAGGTTCTGTCTACCTCGTGGTCCGTTTTCTAGAGGTTTGACGTGCTGTAGTTCAGCTCTCACTGTGGGAGGTTCTGTCCACCTCGTGGTCTGTTTCTAGAGGTTTGACGTGCTGTAGTTCAGCTCTAACTGTTGGAGGTTCTGTCCACCTCGTGGTCTGTTTTCTAGAGGTTTGACGTGCTGTAGTTCAGCTCTCACTGTTGGAGGTTCTGTCTGCCTCGTGGTCCGTTTTCTAGAGGTTTGACGTGCTGTAGTTCAGCTCTCACTGTGGGAGGTTCTGTCTACCTCGTGGTCCGTTTTCTAGAGGTTTGACGTGCTGTAGTTCAGCTCTCACTGTGGGAGGTTCTGTCCACCTTGTGGTCCGTTGTCTAGAGGTTTGACGTGCTGTAGTTCAGCTCTCACTGCGGGAGGTTCTGTCCACATCGTGGTCCGTTTTCTAGAGGTTTGACGTGCTGTAGTTCAGCTCTCACTGTGGGGGGTTCTGTCCACCTCGTGGTCCGTTTTCTAGAGGTTTGACGTGCTGTAGTTCAGCTCTCACTGGGGGAGGTTCTGTCCACCTCGTAGTCCGTTTTCTAGAGGTTCGACGTGCTGTAGTTCAGCTCTCACTGTGGGAGGCTCTGTCCACCTCGTGGTCCGTTTTCTAGAGGTTTGACGTGCTGTAGTTCAGCTCTCACTGTGGGGGGTTCTGTCTACCTCGTGGTCCGTTTCTAGAGGTTTGACGTGCTGTAGTTCAGCTCTCACTGGGGAAAGTTCTGTCCACATCGTGGTCCGTTTTCTAGAGGTTTGACGTGCTGTAGTTCAGCTCTCACTGGGGGAGGTTCTGTCCACCTCGTGGTCCGTTTTCTAGAGGTTTGACGTGCTGTAGTTCAGCTCTCACTGTGGGAGGTTCTGTCCACCGCGTGGTCCGTTTTCTAGAGGTTTGACGTGCTGTAGTTCAGCTCTCACTGGGGAGGTTCTGTCTGCCTTGTGGTCCGTTTTCTAGAGGTTTGACGTGCTGTAGTTCAGCTCTCACTGGGGGAGGTTCTGTCCACCTCGTGGTCCGTTTTCTAGAGGTTTGACGTGCTGTAGTTCAGCTCTCACTGTGGGAGGTTCTGTCCACCTCGTGGTCTGTTTTCTAGAGGTTTGACGTGCTGTAGTTCAGCTCTCACTGGTGGAGGCTCTGTCCACCTCGTGGTCCGTTTTCTAGAGGTTTGACGTGCTGTAGTTCAGCTCTCACTGGGGGAGGTTCTGTCGGCCTCGTGGTCCGTTTTCTAGAGGTTTGACGTGCTGTAGTTCAGCTCTCACTGGGGGAGGTTCTGTCCACCTCGTGGTCCGTTTTCTAGAGGTTCGACGTGCTGTAGTTCAGCTCTCACTGTGGGAGGCTCTGTCCACATCGTGGTCCGTTTTCTAGAGGTTTGACGTGCTGTAGTTCAGCTCTCACTGTGGGGGGTTCTGTCTACCTCGTGGTCCGTTTCTAGAGGTTTGACGTGCTGTAGTTCAGCTCTCACTGGGGAAAGTTCTGTCCACATCGTGGTCCGTTTTCTAGAGGTTTGACGTGCTGTAGTTCAGCTCTCACTGGGGGAGGTTCTGTCCACCTCGTGGTCCGTTTTCTAGAGGTTTGACGTGCTGTAGTTCAGCTCTCACTGTGGGAGGTTCTGTCCACCGCGTGGTCCGTCGTCTAGAGGTTTGACGTGCTGTAGTTCAGCTCTCACTGGGGAGGTTCTGTCTGCCTTGTGGTCCGTTTTCTAGAGGTTTGACGTGCTGTAGTTCAGCTCTCACTGGGGGAGGTTCTGTCCACCGTGTGGTCCGTTTTCTAGAGGTTTGACGTGCTGTAGTTCAGCTCTCACTGTGGGAGGTTCTGTCCACCTCGTGGTCTGTTTTCTAGAGGTTTGACGTGCTGTAGTTCAGCTCTCACTGGTGGAGGCTCTGTCCACCTCGTGGTCCGTTTTCTAGAGGTTTGACGTGCTGTAGTTCAGCTCTCACTGGGGAAAGTTCTGTCGGCCTCGTGGTCCGTTTTCTAGAGGTTTGACGTGCTGTAGTTCAGCTCTCACTGGGGGAGGTTCTGTCCACCTCGTGGTCTGTTTTCTAGAGGTTTGACGTGCTGTAGTTCAGCTCTCACTGGGGGAGGTTCTGTCGGCCTCGTGGTCCGTTTTCTAGAGGTTTGACGTGCTGTAGTTCAGCTCTCACTGGGGGAGGTTCTGTCGGCCTCGTGGTCCGTTTTCTAGAGGTTTGACGTGCTGTAGTTCAGCTCTCACTGGGGGAGGTTCTGTCCACCTCGTGGTCTGTTTTCTAGAGGTTTGACGTGCTGTAGTTCAGCTCTCACTGGGGGAGGTTCTGTCTACCTCGTGGTCCGTTTTCTAGAGGTTTGACGTGCTGTAGTTCAGCTCTCACTGTGGGAGGTTCTGTCCACCTCGTGGTCTGTTTTCTAGAGGTTTGACGTGCTGTAGTTCAGCTCTAACTGTTGGAGGTTCTGTCCACCTCGTGGTCTGTTTTCTAGAGGTTTGACGTGCTGTAGTTCAGCTCTCACTGTTGGAGGTTCTGTCTGCCTCGTGGTCCGTTTTCTAGAGGTTTGACGTGCTGTAGTTCAGCTCTCACTGGGGGAGGTTCTGTCCACCTCGTGGTCCGTTTTCTAGAGGTTTGACGTGCTGTAGTTCAGCTCTCACTGGGGAAAGTTCTGTCCACCGCGTGGTCCGTTTTCTAGAGGTTTGACGTGCTGTAGTTCAGCTCTCACTGGGGGAGGTTCTGTCCACCTCGTGGTCCGTTTTCTAGAGGTTTGACGTGCTGTAGTTCAGCTCTCACTGTGGGAGGTTCTGTCCACCGCGTGGTCCGTCTTCTAGAGGTTTGACGTGCTGTAGTTCAGCTCTCACTGGGGAGGTTCTGTCTGCCTCGTGGTCCGTTTTCTAGAGGTTTGACGTGCTGTAGTTCAGCTCTCACTGGGGGAGGTTCTGTCCACCTCGTGGTCCGTTTTCTAGAGGTTTGACGTGCTGTAGTTAAGCTCTCACTGGGGGAGGTTCTGTCCACCTCGTAGTCCGTTTTCTAGAGGTTTGACGTGCTGTAGTTCAGCTCTCACTGTGGGAGGCTCTGTCCACCTCGTGGTCCGTTTTCTAGAGGTTTGACGTGCTGTAGTTCAGCACTCACTGGGGGAGGTTCTGTCTGCCTCGTGGTCCGTTTTCTAGAGGTTTGATGTGCTGTAGTTCAGCTCTCACTGGGGGAAGTTCTGTCCACATCGTGGTCCGTTTTCTAGAGGTTTGACGTGCTGTAGTTCAGCTCTCACTGTGGGAGGTTCTGTCCACCTCGTGGTCCGTTTTCTAGAGGTTTGACGTGCTGTAGTTCAGCTCTCACTGGGGGAGGTTCTGTCCACCGCGTGGTCCGTTTTCTAGAGGTTTGACGTGCTGTAGTTCAGCTCTCACTGGGGGAGGTTCTGTCTACCTCGTGGTCCGTTTTCTAGAGGTTTGACGTGCTGTAGTTCAGCTCTCACTGTGGGAGGTTCTGTCCACCTCGTGGTCTGTTTCTAGAGGTTTGACGTGCTGTAGTTCAGCTCTAACTGTTGGAGGTTCTGTCCACCTCGTGGTCTGTTTTCTAGAGGTTTGACGTGCTGTAGTTCAGCTCTCACTGTTGGAGGTTCTGTCTGCCTCGTGGTCCGTTTTCTAGAGGTTTGACGTGCTGTAGTTCAGCTCTCACTGTGGGAGGTTCTGTCTACCTCGTGGTCCGTTTTCTAGAGGTTTGACGTGCTGTAGTTCAGCTCTCACTGTGGGAGGTTCTGTCCACCTTGTGGTCCGTTGTCTAGAGGTTTGACGTGCTGTAGTTCAGCTCTCACTGCGGGAGGTTCTGTCCACATCGTGGTCCGTTTTCTAGAGGTTTGACGTGCTGTAGTTCAGCTCTCACTGTGGGGGGTTCTGTCCACCTCGTGGTCCGTTATCTAGAGGTTTGATGTCCTGTAGTTCAGCTCTCACTGTGGGAGGTTCTGTCGACCTCGTGGTCCGTTTTCTAGATGTTTGACGTGCTGTAGTTCAGCTCTCACTGGGGAAAGTTCTGTCTGCCTCGTGGTCTGTTTTCTAGAGGTTTGACGTGCTGTAGTTCAGCTCTCACTGTGGGAGGTTCTGTCTGCCTCGTGGTCCGTTTTCTAGAGGTTTGACGTGCTGTAGTTCAGCTCTCACTGGGGGAGGTTCTGTCCACATCGTGGTCCGTTTTCTAGAGGTTTGGCGTGCTGTAGTTCAGCTCTCACTGGGGGAGGTTCTGTCTACCTCGTGGTCCGTTTTCTAGAGGTTTGACGTGCTGTAGTTCAGCTCTCACTGGGGGAGGTTCTGTCCACCTCGTGGTCCGTTTTCTAGAGGTTTGACGTGCTGTAGTTCAGCTCTCACTGGGGGAGGTTCTGTCCACCGCGTGGTCCGTTTTCTAGAGGTTTGACGTGCTGTAGTTCAGCTCTCACTGGGGAAAGTTCTGTCTACCTCGTGGTCCGTTTTCTAGAGGTTTGACGTGCTGTAGTTCAGCTCTCACTGGGGGAGGTTCTGTCCACATCGTGGTCCGTTTTCTAGAGGTTTGACGTGCTGTAGTTCAGCTCTCACTGGGGGAGGTTCTGTCGGCCTCGTGGTCCGTTTTCTAGAGGTTTGACGTGCTGTAGTTCAGCTCTCACTGGGGGAGGTTCTGTCCACATCGTGGTCCGTTTTCTAGAGGTTTGGCGTGCTGTAGTTCAGCTCTCACTGGGGGAGGTTCTGTCTACCTCGTGGTCCGTTTTCTAGAGGTTTGACGTGCTGTAGTTCAGCTCTCACTGTGGGAGGTTCTGTCCACCTCGTGGTCCGTTTTCTAGAGGTTTGACGTGCTGTAGTTCAGCTCTCACTGGGGGAGGTTCTGTCCACCGCGTGGTCCGTTTTCTAGAGGTTTGACGTGCTGTAGTTCAGCTCTCACTGGGGGAGGTTCTGTCTGCCTCGTGGTCCGTTTTCTAGAGGTTTGATGTGCTGTAGTTCAGCTCTCACTGGGGGAAGTTCTGTCCACATCGTGGTCCGTTTTCTAGAGGTTTGACGTGCTGTAGTTCAGCTCTCACTGGGGAAAGTTCTGTCTGCTCTCACTGGGGGAGGTTCTGTCTACCTCGTGGTCCGTTTTCTAGAGGTTTGACGTGCTGTAGTTCAGCTCTCACTGTGGGAGGTTCTGTCCACCGCGTGGTCCGTCTTCTAGAGGTTTGACGTGCTGTAGTTCAGCTCTCACTGGGGAGGTTCTGTCTGCCTCGTGGTCCGTTTTCTAGAGGTTTGACGTGCTGTAGTTCAGCTCTCACTGGGGGAGGTTCTGTCCACCTCGTGGTCCGTTTTCTAGAGGTTTGACGTGCTGTAGTTAAGCTCTCACTGGGGGAGGTTCTGTCCACCTCGTAGTCCGTTTTCTAGAGGTTTGACGTGCTGTAGTTCAGCTCTCACTGTGGGAGGCTCTGTCCACCTCGTGGTCCGTTTTCTAGAGGTTTGACGTGCTGTAGTTCAGCACTCACTGGGGGAGGTTCTGTCTGCCTCGTGGTCCGTTTTCTAGAGGTTTGATGTGCTGTAGTTCAGCTCTCACTGGGGGAAGTTCTGTCCACATCGTGGTCCGTTTTCTAGAGGTTTGACGTGCTGTAGTTCAGCTCTCACTGTGGGAGGTTCTGTCCACCTCGTGGTCCGTTTTCTAGAGGTTTGACGTGCTGTAGTTCAGCTCTCACTGGGGGAGGTTCTGTCCACCGCGTGGTCCGTTTTCTAGAGGTTTGACGTGCTGTAGTTCAGCTCTCACTGGGGGAGGTTCTGTCTACCTCGTGGTCCGTTTTCTAGAGGTTTGACGTGCTGTAGTTCAGCTCTCACTGTGGGAGGTTCTGTCCACCTCGTGGTCTGTTTCTAGAGGTTTGACGTGCTGTAGTTCAGCTCTAACTGTTGGAGGTTCTGTCCACCTCGTGGTCTGTTTTCTAGAGGTTTGACGTGCTGTAGTTCAGCTCTCACTGTTGGAGGTTCTGTCTGCCTCGTGGTCCGTTTTCTAGAGGTTTGACGTGCTGTAGTTCAGCTCTCACTGTGGGAGGTTCTGTCTACCTCGTGGTCCGTTTTCTAGAGGTTTGACGTGCTGTAGTTCAGCTCTCACTGTGGGAGGTTCTGTCCACCTTGTGGTCCGTTGTCTAGAGGTTTGACGTGCTGTAGTTCAGCTCTCACTGCGGGAGGTTCTGTCCACATCGTGGTCCGTTTTCTAGAGGTTTGACGTGCTGTAGTTCAGCTCTCACTGTGGGGGGTTCTGTCCACCTCGTGGTCCGTTTTCTAGAGGTTTGACGTGCTGTAGTTCAGCTCTCACTGGGGGAGGTTCTGTCCACCTCGTAGTCCGTTTTCTAGAGGTTCGACGTGCTGTAGTTCAGCTCTCACTGTGGGAGGCTCTGTCCACCTCGTGGTCCGTTTTCTAGAGGTTTGACGTGCTGTAGTTCAGCTCTCACTGTGGGGAGGTTCTGTCCACCTCGTGGTCCGTTTTCTAGAGGTTTGACGTGCTGTAGTTCAGCTCTCACTGGGGGAAGTTCTGTCCACATCGTGGTCCGTTTTCTAGAGGTTTGACGTGCTGTAGTTCAGCTCTCACTGGGGGAGGTTCTGTCCACCTCGTGGTCCGTTTTCTAGAGGTTTGACGTGCTGTAGTTCAGCTCTCACTGTGGGAGGTTCTGTCCACCTCGTGGTCCGTTTTCTAGAGGTTTGACGTGCTGTAGTTCAGCTCTCACTGGGGAGGTTCTGTCTGCCTCGTGGTCCGTTTTCTAGAGGTTTGACGTGCTGTAGTTCAGCTCTCACTGGGGGAGGTTCTGTCCACCTCGTGGTCCGTTTTCTAGAGGTTTGACGTGCTGTAGTTCAGCTCTCACTGTGGGAGGTTCTGTCCACCTCGTGGTCCGTTTTCTAGAGGTTTGACGTGCTGTAGTTCAGCTCTCACTGGTGGAGGTTCTGTCCACCTCGTGGTCCGTTTTCTAGAGGTTTGACGTGCTGTAGTTCAGCTCTCACTGGGGGAGGTTCTGTC
>NW_026602578.1:0-14664 GCF_029448725.1 Salvelinus fontinalis
GGTGTGTCTAGCTTGCCATGTTGTTATTAGGGTGGTGGGTCTAGCTTGCCATGTTGTTATTACGGTGGTGTGTCTAGCTTGCCATGTTGTTATTACGGTGGTGTGTCTAGCTTGCCGTGTTGTTATTACGGTGGTGTGTCTAGCTTGCCATGTTGTTATTAGGGTGGTGTGTCTAGCTTGCCGTGTTGTTATTACGGTGGTGTGTCTAGCTTGCCATGTTGTTATTAGGGTGGTGTGTCTAGCTTGCCGTGTTGTTATTACGGTGGTGTGTCTAGCTTGCCATGTTGTTATTAGGGTGGTGTGTCTAGCTTGCCATGTTGTTATTACGGTGGTGTGTCTAGCTTGCCGTGTTGTTATTAGGGTGTTGTGTCTAGCTTGCCATGTTGTTATTAGGGCGGTGTGTCTAGCTTGCCATGTTGTTATTAGGGTGGTGGGTCTAGCTTGCCATGTTGTTATTACGGTGGTGTGTCTAGCTTGCCATGTTGTTATTACGGTGGTGTGTCTAGCTTGCCGTGTTGTTATTACGGTGGTGTGTCTAGCTTGCCATGTTGTTATTAGGGTGGTGTGTCTAGCTTGCCGTGTTGTTATTACGGTGTTGTGTCTAGCTTGCCATGTTGTTATTAGGGTGTTGTGTCTAGCTTGCCATGTTGTTATTACGGTGGTGTGTCTAGCTTGCCGTGTTGTTATTACGGTGGTGTGTCTAGCTTGCCATGTTGTTATTAGGGTGTTGTGTCTAGCTTGCCGTGTTGTTATTAGGGTGGTGTGTCTAGCTTGCCGTGTTGTTTTTACGGTGGTGTGTCTAGCTTGCCATGTTGTTATTAGGGTGGTGTGTCTAGCTTGCCGTGTTGTTTTTACGGTGGTGTGTCTAGCTTGCCGTGTTGTTATTAGGGTGGTGTGTCTAGCTTGCCGTGTTGTTATTACGGTGGTGTGTCTAGCTTGCCGTGCTGTTATTACAGTGGTGTGTCTAGCTTGCCGTGTTGTTATTACGGTGGTGTGTCTAGCTTGCCGTGCTGTTATTACAGTGGTGTGTCTAGCTTGCCGTGTTGTTATTAGGGTGTTGTGTCTAGCTTGCCATGTTGTTATTACGGTGGTGTGTCTAGCTTGCCATGTTGTTATTACGGTGGTGTGTCTAGCTTGCCGTGTTGTTATTACGGTGGTGTGTCTAGCTTGCCATGTTGTTATTAGGGTGGTGTGTCTAGCTTGCCGTGTTGTTATTACGGTGGTGTGTCTAGCTTGCCATGTTGTTATTAGGGTGGTGTGTCTAGCTTGCCGTGTTGTTATTACGGTGGTGTGTCTAGCTTGCCATGTTGTTATTAGGGTGGTGTGTCTAGCTTGCCATGTTGTTATTACGGTGGTGTGTCTAGCTTGCCGTGTTGTTATTAGGGTGTTGTGTCTAGCTTGCCATGTTGTTATTAGGGCGGTGTGTCTAGCTTGCCATGTTGTTATTAGGGTGGTGGGTCTAGCTTGCCATGTTGTTATTACGGTGGTGTGTCTAGCTTGCCATGTTGTTATTACGGTGGTGTGTCTAGCTTGCCGTGTTGTTATTACGGTGGTGTGTCTAGCTTGCCATGTTGTTATTAGGGTGGTGTGTCTAGCTTGCCGTGTTGTTATTACGGTGTTGTGTCTAGCTTGCCATGTTGTTATTAGGGTGTTGTGTCTAGCTTGCCATGTTGTTATTACGGTGGTGTGTCTAGCTTGCCGTGTTGTTATTACGGTGGTGTGTCTAGCTTGCCATGTTGTTATTAGGGTGTTGTGTCTAGCTTGCCGTGTTGTTATTAGGGTGGTGTGTCTAGCTTGCCGTGTTGTTTTTACGGTGGTGTGTCTAGCTTGCCATGTTGTTATTAGGGTGGTGTGTCTAGCTTGCCGTGTTGTTTTTACGGTGGTGTGTCTAGCTTGCCGTGTTGTTATTAGGGTGGTGTGTCTAGCTTGCCGTGTTGTTATTACGGTGGTGTGTCTAGCTTGCCGTGCTGTTATTACAGTGGTGTGTCTAGCTTGCCGTGTTGTTATTACGGTGGTGTGTCTAGCTTGCCGTGCTGTTATTACAGTGGTGTGTCTAGCTTGCCGTGTTGTTATTAGGGTGTTGTGTCTAGCTTGCCATGTTGTTATTACGGTGGTGTGTCTAGCTTGCCGTGTTGTTATTACGGTGGTGTGTCTAGCTTGCCATGTTGTTATTAGGGTGGTGTGTCTAGCTTGCCGTGTTGTTATTACGGTGGTGTGTCTAGCTTGCCATGTTGTTATTAGGGTGTTGTGTCTAGCTTGCCATTTTGTTATTACGGTGGTGTGTCTAGCTTGCCATGTTGTTATTACGGTGGTGTGTCTAGCTTGCCGTGTTGTTATTAGGGTGGTGTGTCTAGCTTGCCGTGTTGTTATTACGGTGGTGTGTCTAGCTTGCCATGTTGTTATTAGGGTGGTGTGTCTAGCTTGCCATGTTGTTATTACGGTGGTGTGTCTAGCTTGCCATGTTGTTATTAGGGTGGTGTGTCTAGCTTGCCGTGTTGTTATTACGGTGGTGTGTCTAGCTTGCCATGTTGTTATTAGGGTGGTGTGTCTAGCTTGCCGTGTTGTTATTACGGTGGTGTGTCTAGCTTGCCATGTTGTTATTAGGGTGGTGTGTCTAGCTTGCCGTGTTGTTATTACGGTGGTGTGTCTAGCTTGCCATGTTGTTATTAGGGTGGTGTGTCTAGCTTGCCATGTTGTTATTACGGTGGTGTGTCTAGCTTGCCGTGTTGTTATTACGGTGGTGTGTCTATCTTGCCATGTTGTTATTAGGGTGGTGTGTCTAGCTTGCCGTGTTGTTATTAGGGTGGTGTGTCTAGCTTGCCATGTTGTTATTACGGTGGTGTGTCTAGCTTGCCGTGTTGTTATTATGGTGGTGTGTCTATCTTGCCATGTTGTTATTATGGTGTTATGTATAGCTTGCCATGTTGTTATTAGGGTGGTGTGTCTAGCTTGCCATGTTGTTATTACGGTGGTGTGTCTAGCTTGCCGTGTTGTTATTATGGTGTTATGTATAGCTTGCCATGTTGTTATTAGGGTGGTGTGTCTAGCTTGCCATGTTGTTATTGGGTTATGTCTGTTTTGCAGTTTTGTTATTATGTCTGTCTTGTGATGTCATGCGAGTGCACTGTTCTTGTTATCCTTGTATTTTGTACGTAGGGCTTTTGTTTATGCAGTACTCACTCAACAAAGAGGCCTGGGTCCAGGGGTGAAAGTAGATTTAATTTCTTACCGGGTACGAGACACTTATACTACAAAAATGACAGAGTAGCCTACTCTGCTGACACTGACAAACAGATCAATAAAAACCATGTTGACTGATCCATCTAATCGTCCTATGGGAAGGAGACACACAAATACAACCTGAAGGAAGAAATGTTTGTCCAAAAACAAACAAAAGTGGTACTGACCCAATGACAAAGACAGTGAATATACAGACTCACAGGGGATATGGCTGATGTTCTCCGCTACTGTTATCAAAATTCATAACTTAATTCAGCGTTCTAAAAGACAGCTGAGTATTTTCATTGTCATCTCTTTACAGCAATAGCCATTTGCTTTCCAAACAGTTTTTCTGCAATTGCATTTTTAAATATTGCAAAATGCCTGGCTGGGTCTCTCTTCTTCTCACTGATAGTCGCAACTCAACAATCCTCTATTTGGTATTTGCCCAAATTGCGGTCCCTTCGACTGTGGGCTATGCGATTTCAAACAATCTACAGCTTTTTGTTTTAAAGAAGCTACTTCAAATGTACTTTAGGGAAAGCTTCCCCTAGCCTTATGGACAGGCCGCATATGCCTTCTAATTGTGGCATAAACACAACCAGTCATGATGTTTTCATCTGATTGTCAAACAATCACTTAACCAAGGCTCCTGTAGCCTACCTGCGCACATTCGTTCACTCAGAAAATTATTTCAGCATCCAAACCCCAACAGTGCTCTGTGCACCCGCAATTTGATGAATTGAAAGAAACATCTGTTACAAAAACACTTATGTACTGTAATGACATTCTGCCATTGTAATTTGGCCTACACTTGTAGCCTGAATTGATTAATCCACTGTTGTCCATGCGCACCTCGGTCTCGGCCACTCATCTCCACCGTGACAAAATGTAAGTGTTCTCCTCAAACTATAGTTTTTGGGCATGTTGTATTACCGGACGGCCTTACTTTCACCCCTGTCTGGGTCTCAATGTTGCATGAAATATAAAATAAAATTAATAAATCCAGTCTCACCGCAATCTCCTTGAGGTCTTTGTCGTGGAGGGTCTGCAGCGGGTCCAGGAAGTTCTGCTTGACCTCCATGTCTAGAGCGTCCTTCACCTCCCCCAGCTCACGCATGGACTCCCCAGCATCGATCAGAGCCAGGCCTGGAACACACAGGGGCAGAATATAACATGTACTCCTCCATCTCCTCCAGAAAAGTTGAGGAGTTTGCACACCGATGTTGTTTATGAGCGCTAAGCTAGCCCGCTCCATTGTTTGTTTGGTCTTATGAGTCGGCAAGACCGCACAAACAAATGTGGGGGCAGGCTAGCAATCAGCACCATTATAAATAGACAATGGCGGTGATCGAAATCGGTCTTGCCTACTACTAACTAAAACTACATACTGGGTACTAATAGTACTACATACTGTTTAGTAGAAAGGTATGCAGTAAGCAACAAGTATCATTTCAACATACTACTCATCCATACTGAGAAGGCATCATGAAATGCGCAATCGCGTTTGTTCCCCGTCATTCGTACATTTTTGTAGAACGAGCCCCCTATTCTGATAATGAGCTGTTGTCAAACATGTTCAAACAGGTGCAACAAGATGATTCTCTTCAATAGTGTGCAGCGAAATCTACTCGATGAAAACACTAAATGAGTATAACATCCTGGCATTTAAACCATACAACATTTTAGAAATGTCACATCCTATAAAACGCTATATTTTCGTATACCCAAAAGCCTACTATTTAGAAGGCAAGTACGGGTATTCTGACACGGCCATAGTGACTTACCAAAGTTGGACTCTTCCCCGAGCTCCCTGCCAAACTTCTGCATGGACTCTCCCAGGACGGTCTCGGTCTGGATGTAGCCCAGACCCTTCTCCTGGCCACGCATCTTAGACATGGAGTTGATCATGGTCATCTTGGCTCTGGAGGCTGTACACGCAAACAATTCATTCATTCATCAATCACTCAATCAATTAAACTTGTTATACAAGTTCACTTTTTAACAATGCACTTGATTATGGTGTATTGGCATGTGTATAATTGATTAAATTAAAATCTATAAAAAGGGTTGACCAAAACAAATGTAGTGCACTATATAGGGGATAGGGTGCCATCGGAGACCAGGTACGTGTCTCTCACCTGGGTTGGGCTGCAGATACTCTGTGGTCTTGGTCATAATGTCCATCACCGCCCTACTGGTGGTGTCCACCTTCTACAACCCACACAGAGAGAGATATATATTTATTATTTTAATTTAAAAAAGGAGAGAGAGATGATGACAAAGACAGAAAAGAGAGTGGGGGTAAGAGGGAAGAAAGAGATTAAGACAGAAAAGAAAGAGAGGAGAGGGAGCGAGAGAAGCGAGAGATTAAGGCAGAAACACAGAAAATGAGAAGTGGGAGATTAAGACAGAAAGACAGAAAAGAGAGAGCTGGGGTGTAGGGGAGGAAGAGAGAAGAAGGAGAAAAGATGGAGAAATGAGAGAAACACTGAAGGAGGAGGAAGGCTTTGGTTCCTTTGAGGCTGTCATGTTGTACAACATGCCTGGACAGAACATGAAGGGGCTTTACTCTGTAGTGTGGTGGTGGAGGGAGAGACAACATGCCTGGACAGAACATGAAGGGGCTTTACTCTGTAGTGTGGTGGTGGAGGGAGAGACAACATGCCTGGACAGAATATGAAGGGGCTTTACTCTGTAGTGTGGTGGTGGAGGGAGAGACAACATGCCTGGACAGAACATGAAGGGGCTTTACTCTGTAGTGTGGTGGTGGAGGGAGAGACAACATGCCTGGACAGAACATGAAGGGGCTTTACTCTGTAGTGTGGAGGTGGAGGGAGAGACAACATGCAAAGCTGACAGCTGGTGAAGATTGCTTTTGTGTTCCCACTTGATGCTGGTCAGATATGCCAGTTCTCTGCCTACTTCAACACAGACCTCACACTACTATAGACCAGAGCCCTATATTTAAATACATGGCTCTGCTATACACCACTCAGCCTCCCCAGCTGTCTAGAATAAGAGACTACACTGCAGAATGATGGCTTGGTCTCTCCCCAATCACAATGCACGCACACTTCATTTTCCCACTTTCTAGAAGCAATTTCATAAGAATTTTCCCAAGGCATTTAAATTTAGAAAAACTCTCTTTTATGGAAAAAAGTCCATGCGCAGTGCACAGCACAATGTAATACAATAGGACTACGGGGATAACCCCTTGGAGTGAATAAAAGATGGAGTGGTGAGGATATCGTTTCTAACACAAATGAACAAGGCTTGAGAGAATGGGCTCATTCATCACAACATTGTAATATTGAAGAAGAAGAACGAGAGGATTCTTAGAGAAGTAGAAAGAGAGGATTCTTAGAGAAGTAGAAAGAGAGGATTCTTAGAGAAGTAGAAAGAGGATTCTTAGAGAAATAGAACGAGAGGATTCTTAGAGAAATAGAAAGAGGATTCTTAGAGAAATAGAAAGAGAGGATTCTTAGAGAAATAGAACGAGAGGATTCTTAGAGAAATAGAAAGAGGATTCTTAGAGAAATAGAAAGAGGATTCTTAGAGAAATAGAACGAGAGGATTCTTAGAGAAATAGAAAGAGGATTCTTAGAGAAATAGAAAGAGAGGATTCTTAGAGAAATAGAACGAGAGGATTCTTAGAGAAATAGAAAGAGGATTCTTAGAGAAATAGAAAGAGGATTCTTAGAGAAGTAGAAAGAGAGGATTCTTAGAGAAATAGAAAGAGGATTCTTAGAGAAATAGAACGAGAGGATTCTTAGAGAAATAGAAAGAGGATTCTTAGAGAAATAGAAAGAGGATTCTTAGAGAAATAGAACGAGAGGATTCTTAGAGAAGTAGAAAGAGAGGATTCTTAGAGAAGTAGAAAGAGGATTCTTAGAGAAGTAGAACGAGAGGATTCTTAGAGAAATAGAAAGAGGATTCTTAGAGAAATAGAACGAGAGGATTCTTAGAGAAATAGAAAGAGAGGATTCTTAGAGAAGTGGAACGAGAGGATTCTTAGAGAAGTAGAAAGAGGATTCTTAGAGAAGTAGAAAGAGAGGATTCTTAGAGAAGTGGAAAGAGAGGATTCTTAGAGAAGTAGAAAGAGGATTCTTAGAGAAGTAGAAAGAGAGGATTCTTAGAGAAGTAGAAAGAGAGGATTCTTAGAGAGAGAGAGAGAATTCTTGCCTTTTCCATTTCAGTGAAGTCATCATCATGTTTCGTCCCCTCTGCTCCCCCAACCTTCTCGCTCACTCTCTGCAAGAAGACACAAAGACATGGCAAGGTTAATAACATTTAAAAGCTTTTTGCACCTCAAGAAAAACGATAGGTGAATATAAAAGGTAGAATCAAATGTCAAAGATACCAAAACCAGAAAATACGGCAAATTCATTTTCATTTCAGTCAATATAGCTTCCACGTTGGACACTGAAATGGAAAAATCCCCAGGGTGTACAATTCAATTCACAACTAATGTAATTATTAATCAAGTCTTTTTATTCCAGTGCTGGACAAAAGCATTTCAATTTCAGCTACGTTTGTAATCAGCCAGTCTCTCAAAACATGCAGTGAATAAGCTCCAGACATTGAACTATTTGAACAGAAATCGTTCTCCTAGCTACAGTTATTCCCCTCCTGGTTATTCCCCTCCTGTTGTTTTGTGTTGCGTCTATATGAGCCAGTGTCTTGCATGTTGTTGCTGTCTCATGTCTGCTCTGTCATCAGTGTACACCAACACTAAGGTTGTGACCCCTGTTCATATTCTAATTATAATTTAATAATATAACACAAAGAGAGACATATCAGATTAACCTTGTCAGTTTACAATCACACACACACACACACACACACACACACACACACACACACACACACACACACACACACACACACACACACACACACACACACACACACACACACACACACACACACACACACACACACACAATCTGGTTAGAGGAGCTGTCTTATTCAAGGCTTTGTGATATAAACTCAGTCACCACAACCACAGCCTGTGACGTAACCTGGTGCCCAGGAGGCCTACAATCGGACACATCCAGGCCAGACGAGCAGCTCACAGAGGGCAGGATGAGAGATGAGAGGGAATTAAGGAGAAGTCAATTTTGTGACTGAAGGATCAATTGCTGTGAGCAAGCTTGTTTAGGGAGAGTGGGAATTTGCAGTGCTCCTTTGAGATTGTATCATACAAGATGGAAAATGACTAACAAGATAGAAAGATTACTAGAGAGAGACGGTGATATGACTTGTATTACGTAAGGACCTAATTCATTGTAGGCACAAGGGCTCTAAAAATCAGCCTTTATCCTACTCATGATGAGATGGTGAAAACGACACTAAATTCCTCCCGCTATGCAGAGAACACACACGAAGAGAGCAAAGACCTTCTCCTGTCATCAGTTTCTGCTTAACGTCACTCAGAAATCTTTAAATCTTCCGTGAAACAGTTGCCGGTTGTTGCCATGGAGACAGGCACCTGCCTGGTTCGGCTCGTTGGCTATGTGTCTCCTGCTCCCAAATCTCTCCCCCATCTCGCTCCCTTCCTCACTCCTTCCCCCACTCCCTTTTCCTCTCCCGCTGCTACTCCCTGGAATACCAGACACATCCACAACGATCAAAGGCCAAACCCAGGAGAGACAGGGAGGGAGGAAGAGAGAAAGAGAGAGAGAGCCTCTGACTCTTTCGCAGTGCGGTTGTGTCATCATCATCTCTGGATAGAGGACAGTGATGCTGACAGTGATGACAGCCCAGTGACGCTGTGAGTCCTAAGATGGAGGTCAATGATATGTGATAATATGCGGCAGTGTGTCACATCACGGAGGCTGAGAGCAGGGTACAGACAGGGCGGGCATCAGAACATTAAGCCCTCTATAACAGGGCATTTGTGTGTGTGTGTGTGTGTGTATATGTGTGTGTGTGTGTGTGTGCCTGCGTGTGTGCGTCAGGCCAGACAGACATCATGTACCAATCTCATATTTCATTACTACAAGGACAATCCTACAACACGATTCCCAGAACATCACCAATTCAATCATGGTCAGAACAGCATTGGCCGATCCTTGTCATAGATTTTGCAAATCTGTTGGCGTTTAGGGCTTTTAAGATAGAAAAGTTGTTTTCGGCAGAGAGTGAAAGAAAGAAAGAGAAAGTGAGAGACAGAAAGAGAGCGAGAGAGATGCCACTTGCATTTCTCCACAGGACTATAAATAGGTGAAGTAACTCTGTATCTTAATGCATTCCTCCTTAACTACATCATGTACCGTATTGAGAGGTATCACAAGATGGGATACAGCTATGGTGTGTGTATGGATTGTCTGCCACCCCAGTGCTGTGACTACCCATGACTGCACATTGCAGCTTCCCCTGCTGGGCACACACACAAAAAGCAGATAATCAAATGTTCCCCTGGATAGAAACATCCCGTTGATTGAAATATCAGTGAAGCACACATTGGGAGCGCACATTGGGAGCATGTTAAATAGAGATAGGCATACGGCGATGGTGATGGTGTCCAAACCCACCTCATGAAGCGTTTCTGAATAAGATGGGAGAGGAGACACGTGACATGGGGCATAGCTTTAGCTAACAGTGACTGGCACAATAGCGGCTCTGCCCGGCAAAGCAGGAAGTCTGGCCGTCAGAACCTAATTAGATGAAACGCGACTAAATCACGCAGAACCAATGGGAACCCATTGCTTCTCTAAGGAGACACAGGATGAGTTGCTTTGAGTGTAATGTTTCTATGTCAGTGGGCTGGAGAAACTGTGTATACTGTCTGCTTGTGTCCCCTTCCTGATCTACACTGTAGAATTGAGTGTCTGCTGCAGGACAGAGACAAAATGGAGGATGGTGTGCAAGTGGCCCTGACCCAAGATAGCACTTGGCAAGGATAGGGGATGGCTGGAGTGCCCCTGAGAGCAGAGGTGAATGAGAGGAAGAGAAAGACAGGGGATAATTAGAGAGAAAGGAGAAAGAGGTAGAGACAAAACAAAAATAGGTAGTGTTAGCAGTATAAAAAGAGATACAGAGATGGTGAACAGAGAAACTAGAGGAACAGAGAATTAGAGGAAACGAGAGGGCATGTTGGGGTGGGTGACATACAGTAAGAACACCAGGAAATGAAAACAAGAAATGCTTTTTAGTCTTAATTTAGGGTTAGCAATGTGTTAAGGTTAGAGGTAGGCTTAAAATCAGATTTTTAAAATCTGCGTCGACGAGCTCCACTTCATTTCATGGATTTTTACAATAGAGCCAATTTTGACATTGCAGCTGGCCTATCTAAGGGGAAATCATTCAGTTCTACCCCCTGGACAAGATCATGACAGTAAATGTGAAAAAAGCCTGAAATGAACACGAGAGACAATGCCTTAATGCTGTCAGTTATGCGAATAGCGGCCTTGAAGCAGTTACCTGGAGGTGCAAGCAGTGACGTCACTAGTAACTGCAGTGTTGTGGATAGGACTTCACACAGTGAGCACACAGAATAGGTAAAAGTACACACAATTGACTCACAGGACCCCAGGGCATAGCAGCATGACATACTGTAGGATAGCTTTCACAGGAATCTCTGGGCATAGCAGCATGACATACTGTAGGATAGCTTTCACAGGAATCTCTGGGCATAGCAGCATGACATACTGTAGGATAGCTTTCACAGGAATCTCTGGGCATAACAGCATGACATACTGTAGGATAGCTTTCACAGGAATCTCTGGGCATAGCAGCATGACATACTGTAGGATAGCTTTCACAGGACCCCAGGGCATAGCAGCATGACATACTGTAGGATAGCTTTCACAGGAATCTCTGGGCATAGCAGCATGACATACTGTAGGATAGCTTTCACAGGAATCTCTGGGCATAGCAGCATGACATACTGTTGGATAGCTTTCACAGGAATCTCTGGGCATAGCAGCATGACATACTGTAGGATAGCTTTCACAGGAATCTCTGGGCATAGCAGCATGACATACTGTAGGATAGCTTTCACATGAATCTCTGGGCATAGCAGCATGACATACTGTAGGATAGCTTTCACAGGAATCTCTGGGCATAGCAGCATGACATACTGTAGGATAGCTTTCACAGGAATCTCTGGGCATAGCAGCATGACATACTGTAGGATAGCTTTCACAGGAATCTCTGGGCATAGCAGCATGACATACTGTAGGATAGCTTTCACAGGACCCCAGGGCATAGCAGCATGACATACTGTAGGATAGCTTTCACAGGAATCTCTGGGCATAGCAGCATGACATACTGTAGGATAGCTTTCACAGGAATCTCTGGGCATAGCAGCATGACATACTGTAGGATAGCTTTCACAGGAATCTCTGGGCATAGCAGCATGACATACTGTAGGATAGCTTTCACAGGACCCCAGGGCATAGCAGCATGACATACTGTAGGATAGCTTTCACAGGAATCTCTGGGCATAGCAGCATGACATACTGTAGGATAGCTTTCACAGGAATCTCTGGGCATTGTGGTTCTCAACGGAGTGCAAGACGCACAATATTCATAATATTCACCTGGGGGGTGAATCCTAACATCCTCTTCAGTACATTTTTTTTAAACTTAGTCGCCCATTGATCTCAATGCTTGACTAAGTGAAAGAACAAGTTAGGATTTACCCTGATATTTATAGAAACTCTGCCAAGTTAAGTATGTTTGGTTCAATGGAGGACACCTCGGCTCATATGTCACCTGATAAATCCTCCTCATTCGTGTTACATCATCACTGTGGGTCAAACAGACTGGCATGACCTTGTTTACCTTCTGACCAGGGCAGTGACATCCGATGCTTAATTAGATTAGTGTCCAGATTCTCAGACACCGATTAAGCCTAGTCCTAGACTAAAAAGCTACAATATTTCAATTGAGAGTTTCCATTGAAAATGCTTTTTAGTCAAGGTTTAATGTGTGTCCGGGAAACCAGCCCTTAGGGGTGCATCTCAATAGTCTAAAGTGGCTTCCTCTCCCTCACCTGTATTCATCTGACAACACAGGCAGAAGAAGAAGCCACTTAAGGAATGGGTGCTGCTGGGAATTTATTTACACCGGTCCAATTCTTTAACATCAGCTGCTGATGGAGAAAGGAGAATTTCACTTGATTCACCTACATGAATGAAATGGATTTGATTCCAGATTGCAGTTGATGAATATGGTACTGGGTAGTGTGTAGGCCCTACTATGCTGTTGGGGATATATTGTATTGTTCTCATAGACACTCACTGCTGTAGATCCTGGACAGCTGCACTGTAACACATGAGTGAGCACCCACAGTAATGTAATCACTGAAAGCTCAGGGACAAACCCATATCAATACATCACCCGTCACTAACAAGTAAAACCACTTCCTCCTCAACACTCCATTTCATCTAATTGTGCGCTCGGGTGGTGAAAGGCAGGGAGGTTGTTTTTCGAGCAGGGAGTTTTAGTTGAAGCTCCATTCTGGGCTTTGGGTTCTTCGTAGTTAATAAATGATGGTTGAAGGAATGGTTATGAATGAAGTATAATTATTATTATGATTCGTTCACATGAATTGCTGCTTTTCTTAACTTGAAAAAGAGAAGTCAATCTCACTGACTTACCTGGTTGAAAAAAAGGTTGAAAAAAACAATATGAACGATGGTTATATACAACAAGCTCTTATAACCTAAACAATTAAAGAGTTTTTACCTGAATGTCAGCATCAGAAAGCACCATTAGTCTACCAGAGGTTAGAGGGACTCATTTCCCCCCCAAAGAACTACACGCCTCGGAGGCTCAAAACAGTCGATAGTAATTAGCCCACTGAGTGGTGACATCGCATGCCCCCTCCTGTGACCTTTATAACTGTCACCCGCTCCAATGGGTGACAGAGTGAGGGAGGGAGGGACCTAACCTTTCCTTCAGGCATCAACACCCTCTGTCTTTTTTCCCTACATCACCCTCACTTTCTTCTCAAGGTGAAACAACATTCCAACAACAAAATCCCATTTAGTCGTTTCCACAAGAGTTCAACAAAGCTCAGGACCAG
This sequence comes from Salvelinus fontinalis, assembly GCF_029448725.1. Classification (NCBI taxonomy): domain Eukaryota; kingdom Metazoa; phylum Chordata; class Actinopteri; order Salmoniformes; family Salmonidae; genus Salvelinus; species Salvelinus fontinalis. Next base: position 13,259 of record NW_026602578.1, read on the forward strand.
ATGTTAATCTACACGGTTGAGTCTTTCTCCCAGAAATGATGCGCTCTCATTTAAAACTATACTGATAGATACAATAGGCCCGGAAGATCCTTTCGTCTGTTTTAAAAGCGTCTTTGAGACCTTTCATGTAATTAAAAGCGCTATATAAATGAAACATATGATTATGATTATTGTTAACACCCAAAGAAACCAAAACAACCGTTAACCTCTCCAGAGTGGATCAAGCTCCATTGTTCCACTGTGTGAATTAAATAACAGACGAGAGAGAGAGAGAGAGAGAGAGAGAGAGAGAGACAGAGAGACAGAGAGACAGAGAGACAGAGAGACAGAGAGAGAGACAGAGAGAGAGACAGAGAGAGAGACAGAGAGAGAGACAGAGACAGAAAGACAGAGACAGAGAGACAGAGAGAGAGACAGAGACAGAGAGACAGAGACAGAGAGACAGAGAGAGCACTCAGCCAATTCATTCTACTGTGTGTCCACTGAGACTCCCTTCCGCAGCGCTCCAGCACTTCCTCCTCTATAAATACACATCCAGCCAGTCAGATTACTAGAAAGGCTGCAGGTCTGGCCACCATTGACCATGATGTGAGAGTGTTAAGCTCAAGGCTTTCCTTCAGGCCCAGTGTCCTGCCTATAAGTCCATCAATAGGTGTGAAGAGAGACAAATGTCCTGGATAAAATCCTCATACACAGTAAGATCTAAGAGAGGATGCTTGGTGTGTGCTCTCACACTACCAGTCAATCCAACAGCAGTGGTGGAAGCTACCCTTAACCACAGATCTAGGATCAGATTCCCTACTCCCAATTCTAACTTTAACCATTAGACACAAACCTACCCATGTACATTCCACATGTATGGACAGTATGAAGATGTGTAGTTATATCACTGAATGTAGAATATGGTGTGTGTGTTCTATTATCTAATTGGAATATGTGGTGTAATTACTTTGGCTCGTGGTCTGGGAAGCAGCTCGGCCTGAAATAACCTCCTATCCTCTCTTTCCGCTCTCTCTCTCTCTCTCTCCCCATTGGTGTAAATCTCTGGGCAGGGTGACAGGGATCAATGACAATCCTCAAAGATAGCCCCACTGTACCCAATCTCCCTCTAGCCATCCATCCATCCCCTCTGTCCTCTCAGCAGTGTTCCAAAATAACACGCTACGCATCATTAGTGGGTGTTACTGTGCTATACAACGTTAGCTTTAGCGCTAGGTAGCATCGGGGCCGGCAGCGTCACATGGAGCCCCCTTGTGAGCCACACGTGGAGAGACCCCTGCTGCTGCTCCACCCTCCCTCCCTCCCCATCTCCTCTTCTTCCTCCCTCCCTCCCCCTCTCCTCTTCTTCCTCCCTCCCTCCATCCTAATAGATCCTCTCCTCTTCTTCCTCCCTCCCTCCATCCTAA
>NW_026602579.1:0-14656 GCF_029448725.1 Salvelinus fontinalis
TACCTAGTCCTAACCTGGTCCCAGTAACTACTGACTACTAACCCTACCTAGTCCTAACCTGGTCCCAGTAACTACTAACCCTACCTAGTCCTAACCTGGTTCCAGTACCTACTGACTACTAACCCTACCTAGTCCTAACCTGGTCCCAGTAACTACTAACCCTACCTAGTCCTAACCTGGTCCTTGTAACTACTGATTACTAACCCTACCTAGTCCTAACCTGGTCCCAATAACTACTAGCTACTAACCCTACCTAGTCCTAACCTGGTCCCAATAACTACTAACTACTAACCCTACCTAGTCCTAACCTGGTCCCAGTAACTACTAATTATTAACCCTACCTAGTCCTAACCTTGTCCCAGTAACTACTAACCCTACCTAGTCCTAACCTGGTCCCAATAACTACTAACTACTAACCCTACCTAGTCCTAACCTGGTCCCAGTAACTACTAACTATTAACCCTACCTAGTCCTAACCTGGTCCCAGTAACTACTAACCTGACCTAGTCCTGACCTGGTCCCAGTAACTACTAACCCTACCTAGTCCTGACCTGGTCCCAGTAACTACTAACCCTACCTAGTCCTAACCTGTTCCCAGTAACTATTAACCCTACCTAGTTCTAACCTGGTCCCAGTAACTACTGACTGCTAACCCTACCTAGTCCTAACCTGGTCCCAGTAACTACTAACCGCTAACCCTACCTAGTCCTAACCTGGTCCCAGTAACTACTAACCCTACCTAGTCCTAACCTGGTCCCAGTAACTACTAACCCTACCTAGTCCTAACCTGGTCCTAGTAACTACTAACCCTACCTAGTCCTAACCTGGTCCCAGTAACTACTAACCCTACCAAGTCCTAACCTGGTGCCAGTAACTACTAACCTTACCTAGTCCTAACCTGGTCCTTGTAACTACTGATTACTAACCCTACCTAGTTTTAACCTGGTCCCAGTAACTACTGACTGCTAACCGTACCTAGTCCTAACCTGGTCCCAGTAACTACTAACCCTACCTAGTCCTAACCTGGTCCCAGTAACTACTGACTACTAACCCTACCTAGTCCTAACCTGGTCCTTGTAACTACTGATTACTAACCCTACCTAGTTTTAACCTGGTCCCAGTAACTACTGACTGCTAACCCTTCCTAGTCGTAACCTGGTCCCAGTGACTACTAACCCTACCTAGTCCTAACCTGGAACCAGTAACTACTAACCGTACCTAGTCCTAACCTGGTCCCAGTAACTACTAACCCTACCTAGTTCTAACCTGGTCCCAGTAACTACTGACTGCTAACCGTACCTAGTCCTAACCTGGTCCCAGTAACTACTAACCCTACCAAGTCCTAACCTGGTCCCAGTAACTACTGACTACTAACCCTACCTAGTCCTAACCTGGTCCCAGTAACTACTGACTACTAACCCTACATAGTCCTAACCTGGTCCCAGTAACTACTAACACTACCTAGTTCTAACCTGGTCCCAGTAACTACTGACTACTAACCCTATCTAGTCCTAACCTGGTCCCAATAACTACTAACCCTACCTAGTCCTAACCTGGTCCCAGTAACTACTAACCATACCAAGTCCTAACCTGGTCCCAGTAACTACTGACTACTAACCCTGCCAAGTCCTAACCTGGTCCCAGTAACTACTGACTACTAACCTTACCTAATCCTAACCTGTTCCCAGTAACTACTAACCCTACCTAGTCCTAACCTGGTCCCAGTAACTAATAACCCTACATAGTTCTAACATGGTCCATGTAACTACTGACAACTAACCCTACCTAGTCCTAACCTGGTCCCAGTAACTACTAACCGTACCTAGTCCTAACCTGGTCCCAGTAACTACTAACCCTACCTAGTTCTAACCTGGTCCCAAAAACTCCTGACTGCTAACCGTACCTAGTCCTAACCTGGTCCCAGTAACTACTAACCCTACCTAGTCCTAACCTGGTCCCAGTAACTACTGACTACTAACCCTACCTAGTCCTAACCTGGTCCCAGTAACTACTAACCCTACCAAGTCCTAACCTGGTTCCAGTACCTACTGACTACTAACCCTACCTAGTCCTAACCTGGTCCCAGTAACTACTAACCCTACCTAGTCCTAACCTGGTCCCAGTAACTACTGACTACTAACCCTACCTAGTCCTAACCTGGTCCCAGGAACTACTAACCCTACCTAGTCCTAACCTGGTCCCAGTAACTACTAACCCTACCAAGTCCTAACCTGGTCCCATTAACTACTAACCCTACCTAGTCCTAAACTGGTCCTTGTAACTACTGATTACTAACCCTACCTAGTCATAACCTGGTCCCAATAACAACTAGCTACTAACCCTACCTAGTCCTAACCTGGTCCCAATAACTACTAACTACTAACCCTACCTAGTCCTAACCTGGTCCCAGTAACTACTAACTATTAACCCTACCTAGTCCTAACCTGGTCCCAGTAACTACTAACCTGACCTAGTCCTAACCTGGTCCCAGTAACTACTAACCCTACCTAGTCCTAACCTGGTCCCAGTAACTACTGACTACTAACCCTACCTAGTCCTAACCTGGTCCCAGTAACTACTAACCCTACCAAGTCCTAACCTGGTTCCAGTACCTACTGACTACTAACCCTACCTAGTCCTAACCTGGTCCCAGTAACTACTATCCCTACCTAGTCCTAACCTGGTCCCAGTAACTACTGACTACTAACCCTACCTAGTCCTAACCTGTTCCCAGGAACTACTAACATTTACATTTAAGTCATTTAGCAGACGCTCTTATCCAGAGCGACTAACCCTACCTAGTCCTAACCTGGTCCCATTAACTACTAACCCTACCTAGTCCTAAACTGGTCCTTGTAACTACTGATTACTAATCCTACCTAGTCCTAACCTGGTCCCAGTAACTACTAACCCTACCTAGTCCTAACCTGGTCCCAGTAACTACTGACTACTAACCCTACCTAGTCCTAACCTGTTCCCAGGAACTACTAACCCTACCAAGTCCTAACCTGGTCCCATTAACTACTAACCCTACCTAGTCCTAAACTGGTCCTTGTAACTACTGATTACTAACCCTACCTAGTCCTAACCTGGTCCCAATAACTACTAGCTACTAACCCTACCTAGTCCTAACCTGGTTCCAGTACCTACTGACTACTAACCCTACCTAGTCCTAACCTGGTCCCAGTAACTACTAACCCTACCTAGTCCTAACCTGGTCCCAGTAACTACTGACTACTAACCCTACCTAGTCCTAACCTGGCCCCAGGAACTACTAACCCTACCTAGTCCTAACCTGGTCCCAGTAACTACTAACCCTACCAAGTCCTAACCTGGTCCCATTAACTACTAACCCTACCTAGTCCTAAACTGGTCCTTGTAACTACTGATTACTAACCCTACCTAGTCCTAACCTGGTCCCAATAACAACTAGCTACTAACCCTACCTAGTTTTAACCTGGTCCCAGTAACTACTGACTGCTAACCGTACCTAGTCCTAACCTGGTCCCAGTAACTACTAACCCTACCTAGTCCTAACCTGGTCCCAGTAACTACTGACTACTAACCCTACCTAGTCCTAACCTGGTCCTTGTAACTACTGATTACTAACCCTACCTAGTTTTAACCTGGTCCCAGTAACTACTGACTGCTAACCCTTCCTAGTCGTAACCTGGTCCCAGTGACTACTAACCCTACCTAGTCCTAACCTGGAACCAGTAACTACTAACCGTACCTAGTCCTAACCTGGTCCCAGTAACTACTAACCCTACCTAGTTCTAACCTGGTCCCAGTAACTACTGACTGCTAACCATACCTAGTCCTAACCTGGTCCCAGTAACTACTAACCCTACCAAGTCCTAACCTGGTCCCAGTAACTACTGACTACTAACCCTACCTAGTCCTAACCTGGTCCCAGTAACTACTGACTACTAACCCTACATAGTCCTAACCTGGTCCCAGTAACTACTAACCCTACCTAGTTCTAACCTGGTCCCAGTAACTACTGACTACTAACCCTATCTAGTCCTAACCTGGTCCCAATAACTACTAACCCTACCTAGTCCTAACCTGGTCCCAGTAACTACTAACCATACCAAGTCCTAACCTGGTCCCAGTAACTACTGACTACTAACCCTGCCAAGTCCTAACCTGGTCCCAGTAACTACTGACTACTAACCTTACCTAATCCTAACCTGTTCCCAGTAACTACTAACCCTACCTAGTCCTAACCTGGTCCCAGTAACTAATAACCCTACATAGTTCTAACATGGTCCATGTAACTACTGACAACTAACCCTACCTAGTCCTAACCTGGTCCCAGTAACTACTAACCGTACCTAGTCCTAACCTGGTCCCAGTAACTACTAACCCTACCTAGTTCTAACCTGGTCCCAAAAACTACTGACTGCTAACCGTACCTAGTCCTAACCTGGTCCCAGTAACTACTAACCCTACCTAGTCCTAACCTGGTCCCAGTAACTACTGACTACTAATCCTACCTAGTCCTAACCTGGTCCCAGTAACTACTAACCCTACCAAGTCCTAACCTGGTTCCAGTACCTACTGACTACTAACCCTACCTAGTCCTAACCTGGTCCCAGTAACTACTAACCCTACCTAGTCCTAACCTGGTCCCAGTAACTACTGACTACTAACCCTACCTAGTCCTAACCTGGTCCCAGGAACTACTAACCCTACCTAGTCCTAACCTGGTCCATGTAACTACTAACCCTACCAAGTCCTAACCTGGTCCCATTAACTACTAACCCTACCTAGTCCTAAACTGGTCCTTGTAACTTCTGATTACTAACCCTACCTAGTCCTCACCTGGTCCCAATAACTACTAGCTACTAACCCTACCTAGTCCTAACCTGGTCCCAATAACTACTAACTACTAACCCTACCTAGTCCTAACCTGGTCCCAGTAACTACTAACTATTAACCCTACCTAGTCCTAACCTGGTCCCAGTAACTACTAACCTGACCTAGTCCTAACCTGGTCCCAGTAACTAATAACCCTACCTAGTCCTGACCTGGTCCCAGTAACTACTAACCCTACCTAGTCCTAACCTGGTCCCAGTAACTACTAACCCTACCTAGTCCTAACCTGGTCCCAGTAACTATTAACCCTACCTAGTTCTAACCAGTTCCCAGTAACTACTGACTGCTAACCCTACCTAGTCCTGACCTGGTCCCAGTAACTACTAACCCTACCTAGTCCTAACCTGGTCCCAGTAACTACTAAACCTACCTAGTCCTAACCTGGTCCCAGTAACTACTAACCCTACCTAGTCCTAACCTGGTCCCAGTAACTACTAACCCTACCTAGTCCTAACCTGGTCCCAGTAACTACTGACTACTAACCCTACCTAGTCCTAACCTGGTCCCAGTAACTACTAACCCTACCAAGTCCTAACCTGGTTCCAGTACCTACTGACTACTAACCCTACCTAGTCCTAACCTGGTCCCTGTAACTACTAACCCTACCTAGTCCTAACCTGGTCCTTGTAACTACTGATTACTAACTCTACCTAGTCCTAACCTGGTCCCAATAACTACTAGCTACTAACCCTACCTAGTCCTAACCTGGTCCCAATAACTACTAACTACTAACCCTACCTAGTCCTAACCTGGTCCCAGTAACTACTAATTATTAACCCTACCTAGTCCTAACCTGGTCCCAGTAACTACTAACCCTACCTAGTCCTAACCTGGTCCCAATAACTACTAACTACTAACCCTACCTAGTCCTAACCTGGTCCCAGTAACTACTAACTATTAACCCTACCTAGTCCTAACCTGGTCCCATTAACTACTAACCTGACCTAGTCCTAACCTGGTCCCAGTAACTACTAACCCTACCTAGTCCTGACCTGGTCCCAGTAACTACTAACCCTACCTAGTCCTAACCTGGTCCCAGTAACTATTAACCCTACCTAGTTCTAACCTGGTCCCAGTAACTACTGACTGCTAACCCTACCTAGTCCTAACCTGGTCCCAGTAACTACTAACCCTACCTAGTCCTAACCTGGTCCCATTAACTACTAAACCTACCTAGTCCTAACCTGGTCCCAGCAACTACTAACCCTACCTAGTCCTAACCTGGTCCCAGTAACTACTAACCCTACCTAGACCTAACCTGGTCCCAGTAACTACTAACCCTACCAAGTCCTAACCTGGTCCCAGTAACTACTGACCCTACCTAGTCCTAACCTGGTCCCAGTAACTACTAACCCTACCTAGTCCTAACCTGGTCCCAGTAACTACTAACCCTACCTCGTCCTAACCTGGTCCCAGTAACTACTAACCCTATCTAGTCCTAACCTGGTCCCAGTAACTACTAACCCTACCTAGTCCTAACCTGGTCCCAGTAACTGCTAACCCTACCTAGTCCTAACCTGGTCCCAGTAACTACTAACCCTACCTAGTCCTAACCTGGTCCCAGTAACTACTAACCCTACCTAGTCCTAACCTGGTCCCAGTAACTACTAACACTACCAAGTCCTAACCTGGTCCCAGTAACTACTAACCCTACCTAGTCCTAACCTGGTCCTTGTAACTACTGATTACTAACCCTACCTAGTCCTAACCTGGTCCCAGTAACTACTAACTATTAACCCTACATAGTCCTAACCTAGTCCCAATAACTACTAACTACTAACCCTACCTAGTCCTAACCTGGTCCCAGTAACTACTAACTATTAACCCTACCTCGTCCTAACCTGGTCCCAGTAACTACTAACCCTACCTAGTCCTGACCTGGTCCCAGTAACTACTAACCCTACCTAGTCCTAACCTGCTCCCAGTAACTACTAACCCTACCTAGTCCTGACCTGGTCCCAGTAACTACTAACCCTACCTAGTCCTGACCTGGTCCCAGTAACTACTAACCCTACCTAGTCCTAACCTGTTCCCAGTAACTATTAACCCTACCTAGTTCTAACCTGGTCCCAGTAACTACTGACTGCTAACCCTACCTAGTCCTAACCTGGTCCCAGTAACTACTAACCGCTAACCCTACCTAGTCCCAGTAACTACTAACCCTACCTAGTCCTAACCTGGTCCCAGTAACTACTAACCCTACCTAGTCCTAACCTGGTCCTAGTAACTACTAACCCTACCTAGTCCTAACCTGGTCCCAGTAACTACTAACCCTACCAAGTCCTAACCTGGTGCCAGTAACTACTAACCTTACCTAGTCCTAACCTGGTCCTTGTAACTACTGATTACTAACCCTACCTAGTTTTAACCTGGTCCCAGTAACTACTGACTGCTAACCGTACCTAGTCCTAACCTGGTCCCAGTAACTACTAACCCTACCTAGTCCTAACCTGGTCCCAGTAACTACTGACTACTAACCCTACCTAGTCCTAACCTGGTCCTTGTAACTACTGATTACTAACCCTACCTAGTTTTAACCTGGTCCCAGTAACTACTGACTGCTAACCCTTCCTAGTCGTAACCTGGTCCCAGTGACTACTAACCCTACCTAGTCCTAACCTGGAACCAGTAACTACTAACCGTACCTAGTCCTAACCTGGTCCCAGTAACTACTAACCCTACCTAGTTCTAACCTGGTCCCAGTAACTACTGACTGCTAACCGTACCTAGTCCTAACCTGGTCCCAGTAACTACTAACCCTACCAAGTCCTAACCTGGTCCCAGTAACTACTGACTACTAACCCTACCTAGTCCTAACCTGGTCCCAGTAACTACTGACTACTAACACTACATAGTCCTAACCTGGTCCCAGTAACTACTAACCCTACCTAGTTCTAACCTGGTCCCAAAAACTCCTGACTGCTAACCGTACCTAGTCCTAACCTGGTCCCAGTAACTACTAACCCTACCTAGTCCTAACCTGGTCCCAGTAACTACTGACTACTAACCCTACCTAGTCCTAACCTGGTCCCAGTAACTACTAACCCTACCAAGTCCTAACCTGGTTCCAGTACCTACTGACTACTAACCCTACCTAGTCCTAACCTGGTCCCAGTAACTACTAACCCTACCTAGTCCTAACCTGGTCCCAGTAACTACTGACTACTAACCCTACCTAGTCCTAACCTGGTCCCAGGAACTACTAACCCTACCTAGTCCTAACCTGGTCCCAGTAACTACTAACCCTACCAAGTCCTAACCTGGTCCCATTAACTACTAACCCTACCTAGTCCTAAACTGGTCCTTGTAACTACTGATTACTAACCCTACCTAGTCATAACCTGGTCCCAATAACAACTAGCTACTAACCCTACCTAGTCCTAACCTGGTCCCAGTAACTACTAACTACTAACCCTACCTAGTCCTAACCTGGTCCCAGTAACTACTAACTATTAACCCTACCTAGTCCTAACCTGGTCCCAGTAACTACTAACCTGACCTAGTCCTAACCTGGTCCCAGTAACTACTAACCCTACCTAGTCCTAACCTGGTCCCAGTAACTACTGACTACTAACCCTACCTAGTCCTAACCTGGTCCCAGTAACTACTAACCCTACCAAGTCCTAACCTGGTTCCAGTACCTACTGACTACTAACCCTACCTAGTCCTAACCTGGTCCCAGTAACTACTATCCCTACCTAGTCCTAACCTGGTCCCAGTAACTACTGACTACTAACCCTACCTAGTCCTAACCTGTTCCCAGGAACTACTAACCCTACCTAGTCCTAACCTGGTCCCATTAACTACTAACCCTACCTAGTCCTAAACTGGTCCTTGTAACTACTGATTACTAATCCTACCTAGTCCTAACCTGGTCCCAGTAACTACTAACCCTACCTAGTCCTAACCTGGTCCCAGTAACTACTGACTACTAACCCTACCTAGTCCTAACCTGTTCCCAGGAACTACTAACCCTACCAAGTCCTAACCTGGTCCCATTAACTACTAACCCTACCTAGTCCTAAACTGGTCCTTGTAACTACTGATTACTAACCCTACCTAGTCCTAACCTGGTCCCAATAACTACTAGCTACTAACCCTACCTAGTCCTAACCTGGTTCCAGTACCTACTGACTACTAACCCTACCTAGTCCTAACCTGGTCCCAGTAACTACTAACCCTACCTAGTCCTAACCTGGTCCCAGTAACTACTGACTACTAACCCTACCTAGTCCTAACCTGGCCCCAGGAACTACTAACCCTACCTAGTCCTAACCTGGTCCCAGTAACTACTAACCCTACCAAGTCCTAACCTGGTCCCATTAACTACTAACCCTACCTAGTCCTAAACTGGTCCTTGTAACTACTGATTACTAACCCTACCTAGTCCTAACCTGGTCCCAATAACAACTAGCTACTAACCCTACCTAGTTTTAACCTGGTCCCAGTAACTACTGACTGCTAACCGTACCTAGTCCTAACCTGGTCCCAGTAACTACTAACCCTACCTAGTCCTAACCTGGTCCCAGTAACTACTGACTACTAACCCTACCTAGTCCTAACCTGGTCCTTGTAACTACTGATTACTAACCCTACCTAGTTTTAACCTGGTCCCAGTAACTACTGACTGCTAACCCTTCCTAGTCGTAACCTGGTCCCAGTGACTACTAACCCTACCTAGTCCTAACCTGGAACCAGTAACTACTAACCGTACCTAGTCCTAACCTGGTCCCAGTAACTGCTAACCCTACCTAGTTCTAACCTGGTCCCAGTAACTACTGACTGCTAACCGTACCTAGTCCTAACCTGGTCCCAGTAACTACTAACCCTACCAAGTCCTAACCTGGTCCCAGTAACTACTGACTACTAACCCTACCTAGTCCTAACCTGGTCCCAGTAACTACTGACTACTAACCCTACATAGTCCTAACCTGGTCCCAGTAACTACTAACCCTACCTAGTTCTAACCTGGTCCCAGTAACTACTGACTACTAACCCTATCTAGTCCTAACCTGGTCCCAATAACTACTAACCCTACCTAGTCCTAACCTGGTCCCAGTAACTACTAACCATACCAAGTCCTAACCTGGTCCCAGTAACTACTGACTACTAACCCTGCCAAGTCCTAACCTGGTCCCAGTAACTACTGACTACTAACCTTACCTAATCCTAACCTGTTCCCAGTAACTACTAACCCTACCTAGTCCTAACCTGGTCCCAGTAACTAATAACCCTACATAGTTCTAACATGGTCCATGTAACTACTGACAACTAACCCTACCTAGTCCTAACCTGGTCCCAGTAACTACTAACCGTACCTAGTCCTAACCTGGTCCCAGTAACTACTAACCCTACCTAGTTCTAACCTGGTCCCAAAAACTCCTGACTGCTAACCGTACCTAGTCCTAACCTGGTCCCAGTAACTACTAACCCTACCTAGTCCTAACCTGGTCCCAGTAACTACTGACTACTAACCCTACCTAGTCCTAACCTGGTCCCAGTAACTACTAACCCTACCAAGTCCTAACCTGGTTCCAGTACCTACTGACTACTAACCCTACCTAGTCCTAACCTGGTCCCAGTAACTACTAACCCTACCTAGTCCTAACCTGGTCCCAGTAACTACTGACTACTAACCCTACCTAGTCCTAACCTGGTCCCAGGAACTACTAACCCTACCTAGTCCTAACCTGGTCCCAGTAACTACTAACCCTACCAAGTCCTAACCTGGTCCCATTAACTACTAACCCTACCTAGTCCTAAACTGGTCCTTGTAACTACTGATTACTAACCCTACCTAGTCATAACCTGGTCCCAATAACAACTAGCTACTAACCCTACCTAGTCCTAACCTGGTCCCAGTAACTACTAACTACTAACCCTACCTAGTCCTAACCTGGTCCCAGTAACTACTAACTATTAACCCTACCTAGTCCTAACCTGGTCCCAGTAACTACTAACCTGACCTAGTCCTAACCTGGTCCCAGTAACTACTAACCCTACCTAGTCCTAACCTGGTCCCAGTAACTACTGACTACTAACCCTACCTAGTCCTAACCTGGTCCCAGTAACTACTAACCCTACCAAGTCCTAACCTGGTTCCAGTACCTACTGACTACTAACCCTACCTAGTCCTAACCTGGTCCCAGTAACTACTATCCCTACCTAGTCCTAACCTGGTCCCAGTAACTACTGACTACTAACCCTACCTAGTCCTAACCTGTTCCCAGGAACTACTAACCCTACCTAGTCCTAACCTGGTCCCATTAACTACTAACCCTACCTAGTCCTAAACTGGTCCTTGTAACTACTGATTACTAATCCTACCTAGTCCTAACCTGGTCCCAGTAACTACTAACCCTACCTAGTCCTAACCTGGTCCCAGTAACTACTGACTACTAACCCTACCTAGTCCTAACCTGTTCCCAGGAACTACTAACCCTACCAAGTCCTAACCTGGTCCCATTAACTACTAACCCTACCTAGTCCTAAACTGGTCCTTGTAACTACTGATTACTAACCCTACCTAGTCCTAACCTGGTCCCAATAACTACTAGCTACTAACCCTACCTAGTCCTAACCTGGTTCCAGTACCTACTGACTACTAACCCTACCTAGTCCTAACCTGGTCCCAGTAACTACTAACCCTACCTAGTCCTAACCTGGTCCCAGTAACTACTGACTACTAACCCTACCTAGTCCTAACCTGGCCCCAGGAACTACTAACCCTACCTAGTCCTAACCTGGTCCCAGTAACTACTAACCCTACCAAGTCCTAACCTGGTCCCATTAACTACTAACCCTACCTAGTCCTAAACTGGTCCTTGTAACTACTGATTACTAACCCTACCTAGTCCTAACCTGGTCCCAATAACAACTAGCTACTAACCCTACCTAGTTTTAACCTGGTCCCAGTAACTACTGACTGCTAACCGTACCTAGTCCTAACCTGGTCCCAGTAACTACTAACCCTACCTAGTCCTAACCTGGTCCCAGTAACTACTGACTACTAACCCTACCTAGTCCTAACCTGGTCCTTGTAACTACTGATTACTAACCCTACCTAGTTTTAACCTGGTCCCAGTAACTACTGACTGCTAACCCTTCCTAGTCGTAACCTGGTCCCAGTGACTACTAACCCTACCTAGTCCTAACCTGGAACCAGTAACTACTAACCGTACCTAGTCCTAACCTGGTCCCAGTAACTACTAACCCTACCTAGTTCTAACCTGGTCCCAGTAACTACTGACTGCTAACCATACCTAGTCCTAACCTGGTCCCAGTAACTACTAACCCTACCAAGTCCTAACCTGGTCCCAGTAACTACTGACTACTAACCCTACCTAGTCCTAACCTGGTCCCAGTAACTACTGACTACTAACCCTACATAGTCCTAACCTGGTCCCAGTAACTACTAACCCTACCTAGTTCTAACCTGGTCCCAGTAACTACTGACTACTAACCCTATCTAGTCCTAACCTGGTCCTTGTAACTACTGATTACTAACCCTACCTAGTTTTAACCTGGTCCCAGTAACTACTGACTGCTAACCGTACCTAGTCCTAACCTGGTCCCAGTAACTACTAACCCTACCTAGTCCTAACCTGGTCCCAGTAACTACTGACTACTAACCCTACCTAGTCCTAACCTGGTCCTTGTAACTACTGATTACTAACCCTACCTAGTTTTAACCTGGTCCCAGTAACTACTGACTGCTAACCCTTCCTAGTCGTAACCTGGTCCCAGTGACTACTAACCCTACCTAGTCCTAACCTGGAACCAGTAACTACTAACCGTACCTAGTCCTAACCTGGTCCCAGTAACTACTAACCCTACCTAGTTCTAACCTGGTCCCAGTAACTACTGACTGCTAACCGTACCTAGTCCTAACCTGGTCCCAGTAACTACTAACCCTACCAAGTCCTAACCTGGTCCCAGTAACTACTGACTACTAACCCTACCTAGTCCTAACCTGGTCCCAGTAACTACTGACTACTAACCCTACATAGTCCTAACCTGGTCCCAGTAACTACTAACACTACCTAGTTCTAACCTGGTCCCAGTAACTACTGACTACTAACCCTATCTAGTCCTAACCTGGTCCCAATAACTACTAACCCTACCTAGTCCTAACCTGGTCCCAGTAACTACTAACCATACCAAGTCCTAACCTGGTCCCAGTAACTACTGACTACTAACCCTGCCAAGTCCTAACCTGGTCCCAGTAACTACTGACTACTAACCTTACCTAATCCTAACCTGTTCCCAGTAACTACTAACCCTACCTAGTCCTAACCTGGTCCCAGTAACTAATAACCCTACATAGTTCTAACATGGTCCATGTAACTACTGACAACTAACCCTACCTAGTCCTAACCTGGTCCCAGTAACTACTAACCGTACCTAGTCCTAACCTGGTCCCAGTAACTACTAACCCTACCTAGTTCTAACCTGGTCCCAAAAACTCCTGACTGCTAACCGTACCTAGTCCTAACCTGGTCCCAGTAACTACTAACCCTACCTAGTCCTAACCTGGTCCCAGTAACTACTGACTACTAACCCTACCTAGTCCTAACCTGGTCCCAGTAACTACTAACCCTACCAAGTCCTAACCTGGTTCCAGTACCTACTGACTACTAACCCTACCTAGTCCTAACCTGGTCCCAGTAACTACTAACCCTACCTAGTCCTAACCTGGTCCCAGTAACTACTGACTACTAACCCTACCTAGTCCTAACCTGGTCCCAGGAACTACTAACCCTACCTAGTCCTAACCTGGTCCCAGTAACTACTAACCCTACCAAGTCCTAACCTGGTCCCATTAACTACTAACCCTACCTAGTCCTAAACTGGTCCTTGTAACTACTGATTACTAACCCTACCTAGTCATAACCTGGTCCCAATAACAACTAGCTACTAACCCTACCTAGTCCTAACCTGGTCCCAATAACTACTAACTACTAACCCTACCTAGTCCTAACCTGGTCCCAGTAACTACTAACTATTAACCCTACCTAGTCCTAACCTGGTCCCAGTAACTACTAACCTGACCTAGTCCTAACCTGGTCCCAGTAACTACTAACCCTACCTAGTCCTAACCTGGTCCCAGTAACTACTGACTACTAACCCTACCTAGTCCTAACCTGGTCCCAGTAACTACTAACCCTACCAAGTCCTAACCTGGTTCCAGTACCTACTGACTACTAACCCTACCTAGTCCTAACCTGGTCCCAGTAACTACTATCCCTACCTAGTCCTAACCTGGTCCCAGTAACTACTGACTACTAACCCTACCTAGTCCTAACCTGTTCCCAGGAACTACTAACATTTACATTTAAGTCATTTAGCAGACGCTCTTATCCAGAGCGACTAACCCTACCTAGTCCTAACCTGGTCCCATTAACTACTAACCCTACCTAGTCCTAAACTGGTCCTTGTAACTACTGATTACTAATCCTACCTAGTCCTAACCTGGTCCCAGTAACTACTAACCCTACCTAGTCCTAACCTGGTCCCAGTAACTACTGACTACTAACCCTACCTAGTCCTAACCTGTTCCCAGGAACTACTAACCCTACCAAGTCCTAACCTGGTCCCATTAACTACTAACCCTACCTAGTCCTAAACTGGTCCTTGTAACTACTGATTACTAACCCTACCTAGTCCTAACCTGGTCCCAATAACTACTAGCTACTAACCCTACCTAGTCCTAACCTGGTTCCAGTACCTACTGACTACTAACCCTACCTAGTCCTAACCTGGTCCCAGTAACTAC
>NW_026602580.1:0-14608 GCF_029448725.1 Salvelinus fontinalis
AGGGAATATGGGGCCATTTGACCTGGTCTATAGGGAATATGGGACCATTTGACCTGGTCTATAGGGAATATGGGACAATTTGACCTGGTCTATAGGGAATATGGGGCCATTTGACCTGGTCTATAGGGAATATGGGGCATTTGACCTGGTCTATAGGGAATATGGGGCCATTTGACCTGGTCTATAGGGAATATGGGGCACTACTTTAGACCTGGTCTATAGGGAATATGGGACCTTTTGACCTGGTCTATGGGGAATATGGGGCCATTTGACCTGGTCTATAGGGAATATGGGACAATTTGACCTGGTCTATAGGGAATATGGGACCATTTGACCTGGTCTATAGGGAATATGGGACCATTTGACCTGGTCTATAGGGAATATTGGGCCATTTGACCTGGTCTATAGGGAATATGGGGCCATTTGACCTGGTCTATAGGGAATATGGGACAATTTGACCTGGTCTATAGGGAATATGGGGCCATTTGACCTGGTCTATAGGGAATATGGCGTCATTTGACCTGGTCTATAGGGAATATGGGGCCATTTGACCTGGTCTATAGGGAATATGGGGCCATTTGACCTGGTCTATAGGGAATATGGGGTCAGTTTGACCTGGTCTATAGGGAATATGGGGCCATTTGACCTGGTCTATAGGGAATAGGGGGCCATTTGACCTGCTCTATAGGGAATATGGGGCCGTTTGACCTGGTCTATAGGGAATATGGGGCCGTTTGACCTAGTCTATAGGGAATATGGGGCCGTTTGACCTGGTCTATTGGGAATATGGGGCCATTTGACCTGGTCTATAGAGAATATGGGGCCATTTGACCTGGTCTATAGGGAGTATGGGAACTTTTGACCTGGTCTATAGGGAATATGGGACCTTTTGACCTGGTCTATAGGGAATATGGGGCCATTTGACCTGGTCTATAGGGAATATGGGGCCATTTGACCTGGTCTATAGGGAATATGGGACCATTTGACCTGGTCTATAGGGAATATGGGACAATTTGACCTGGTCTATTGGGAATATGGGGCCATTTGACCTGGTCTATAGGGAATATTGCTTCATTTGACCTGGTCTATAGGGAATATGGGGCCATTTGACCTGGTCTATAGGGAACATGGGTCCATTTGACCTGGTCTATAGGGAGTATGGGAACTTTTGACCTGGTCTATAGGGAATATGGGACCATTTGACCTGGTCTATAGGGAATATGGGGCCATTTGACCTGGTCTATAGGGAATATTGGGACATTTTGACCTGGTCTATAGGGAATATGGGGCCATTTGACCTGGTCTATATGGAATATGGGGCCATTTGACCTGGTCTACAGGGAATATGGGGCCATTTGACCTAGTCTATAGGGAATATGGGACCATTTGACCTGGTCTATAGGGAATATGGGACAATTTGACCTGGTCTATTGGGAATATGGGGCCATTTGACCTGGTCTATAGGGAATATTGCTTCATTTGACCTGGTCTATAGGGAATATGGGGCCATTTGACCTGGTCTATAGGGAATATTGGGTCATTTGACCTGGTCTATAGGGAATATTGGGACAATTTGACCTGGTCTATAGGGAATATTGGGCAATTTGACCTGGTCTATAGGGAATATTGGGTCATTTGACCTGGTTTATAGGGAATATGGGGCCATTTGACCTGGTCTATAGGGAGTAGGGGGCCTTTTGACCTGGTCTATAGGGAATAGGGGGCCTTTTGACCTGGTCTATAGGGAATATGGGGCCATTTGACCTGGTCTATAGGGAATATTGGGCTATTTGACCTGGTCTATAGGGAATAGGGGGCCATTTGACCTGCTCTATAGGGAATATGGGGCCGTTTGACCTGGTCTATAGGGAATATGGGGCCGTTTGACCTGGTCTATAGGGAATATGGGGCCGTTTGACCTAGTCTATAGGGAATATGGGGCCGTTTGACCTGGTCTATTGGGAATATGGGGCCATTTGACCTGGTCTATAGAGAATATTGGGCCATTTGACCTGGTCTATAGGGAGTATGGGAACTTTTGACCTGGTCTATAGGGAATATGGGACCTTTTGACCTGGTCTATAGGGAATATGGGGCCATTTGACCTGGTCTATAGGGAATATGGGGCCATTTGACCTGGTCTATAGGGAATATGGGACCATTTGACCTGGTCTATAGGGAATATGGGACAATTTGACCTGGTCTATTGGGAATATGGGGCCATTTGACCTGGTCTATAGGGAATATGGCTTCATTTGACCTGGTCTATAGGGAATATGGGGCCATTTGACCTGGTCTATAGGGAACATGGGTCCATTTGACCTGGTCTATAGGGAGTATGGGAACTTTTGACCTGGTCTATAGGGAATATGGGACCATTTGACCTGGTCTATAGGGAATATGGGGCCATTTGACCTGGTCTATAGGGAATATTGGGACATTTTGACCTGGTCTATAGGGAATATGGGGCCATTTGACCTGGTCTATATGGAATATGGGGCCATTTGACCTGGTCTACAGGGAATATGGGGCCATTTGACCTGGTCTATAGGGAATATGGGACCATTTGACCTGGTCTATAGGGAATATGGGACAATTTGACCTGGTCTATTGGGAATATGGGGCCATTTGACCTGGTCTATAGGGAATATTGCTTCATTTGACCTGGTCTATAGGGAATATGGGGCCATTTGACCTGGTCTATAGGGAATATTGGGTCATTTGACCTGGTCTATAGGGAATATTGGGACAATTTGACCTGGTCTATAGGGAATATTGGGCAATTTGACCTGGTCTATAGGGAATATTGGGTCATTTGACCTGGTCTATAGGGAATATGGGGCCATTTGACCTGGTCTATAGGGAGTAGGGGGCCTTTTGACCTGGTCTATAGGGAATAGGGGGCCTTTTGACCTGGTCTATAGGGAATATGGGGCCATTTGACCTGGTCTATAGGGAATATTGGGCTATTTGACCTGGTCTATAGGGAATATGGGGCCATTTGACCTGGTCTATAGGGAGTATGGGAACTTTTGACCTGGTCTATAGGGAATATGGGACCTTTTGACCTGGTCTATAGGGAATATGGGACCTTTTGACCTGTTCTATAGGGAATATGGGACCATTTGACCTGGTCTATAGGGAATATGGGGCCATTTGACCTGGTCTATAGGGAATATTGGGACATTTTGACCTGGTCTATAGGGAATATATGGCCATTTGACTTGGTCTATAGGGAATATGGGGCCATTTGACCTGGTCTATAGGGAATATGGGACAATTTGACCTGGTCTATTGGGAATATGGGGCCATTTGACCTGGTCTATAGGGAATATTGCGTCATTTGACCTGGTCTATAGGGAATATGGGGCCTTTTGACCTGGTCTATAGGGAATAGGGGGCCATTTGACCTGGTCTATAGGGAATATGGGGTAGTTTGACCTGGTCTATAGGGAATATTGGGCCTTTTGACCTGGTCTATAGGGAATAGGGGGCCATTTGACCTGGTCTATAGGGAATATGGGGCCGTTTGACCTGGTCTATAGGGAATATGGGGCCGTTTGACCTAGTCTATAGGGAATATGGGGCCGTTTGACCTGGTCTATTGGGAATATGGGGCCATTTGACCTGGTCTATAGGGAATATGGGGCCATTTGACCTGGTCTATAGGGAGTATGGGAACTTTTGACCTGGTCTATAGGGAATATGGGACCTTTTGACCTGGTCTATAGGGAATATGGGGCCATTTGACCTGGTCTATAGGGAATATGGGGCCATTTGACCTGGTCTATAGGGAATATGGGACCATTTGACCTGGTCTATAGGGAATATGGGACAATTTGACCTGGTCTATTGGGAATATGGGGCCATTTGACCTGGTCTATAGGGAATATTGCTTCATTTGACCTGGTCTATAGGGAATATGGGGCCATTTGACCTGGTCTATAGGGAACATGGGGCCATTTGACCTGGTCTATAGGGAGTATGGGAACTTTTGACCTGGTCTATAGGGAATATGGGACCTTTTGACCTGGTCTATAGGGAATATGGGGCCATTTGACCTGGTCTATAGGGAATATGGGGCCATTTGACCTGGTCTATAGGGAATATGGGACCATTTGACCTGGTCTATAGGGAATAGGGGGGCATTTGACCTGGTCTATAGGGAATATGGGGCCATTTGACCTGGTCTATAGGGAATATTGGGCCATTTGACCTGGTCTATAGGGAATATGGGGCAGTTTGACCTGGTCTATAGGGAATATGGGGCCGTTTGACCTGGCCTATAGGGAATATGGGGCCATTTGACCTGGTCTATAGGGAATATGGGACAATTTGACCTGGTCTATCTGGAATATTCGGACATTTTGACCTGGTCTATAGGGAATATGGGGCCATTTGACCTGGTCTATAGGGAATATGGGGCAGTTTGACCTGGTCTATAGGGAATATGGGGCCGTTTGACCTGGTCTATAGGGAATATGGGGCCATTTGACCTGGTCTATAGGGAATATGGGACAATTTGACCTGGTCTATAGGGAATATTCGGACATTTTGACCTGGTCTATAGGGAATATGGGGCCATTTGACCTGGTCTATAGGGAATATGGGGCCATTTGACCTGGTCTATAGGGAATATGGGGCCATTTGACCTGGTCTATAGGGAATATGGGACCATTTGACCTGGTCTATAGGGAATATGGGGCCATTTGACCTGGTCTATAGGGAATATTGGGACAATTTGACCTGGTCTATAGGGAATATTGGGCCATTTGACCTGGTCTATAGGGAATATGGGATCATTTGACCTGTTCTATATGGAACATGGGGCCATTTGACCTGGTCTATAGGGAATATGGGGCCATTTGACCTGGTCTATAGGGAATATGGGACCATTTGACCTGGGCTATAGGGAATATGGGACCACTTGACCTGGTCTATAGGGAATATGGGACAATTTGACCTGGTCTATAGGGAATATGGGGCCATTTGACCTGGTCTATAGGGAATATTGGGCCATTTGACCTGGTCTATAGGGAATATGGGGCCATTTGACCTGGTCTATAGGGAGTATGGGAACTTTTGACCTGGTCTATAGGGAATATGGGACCTTTTGACCTGGTCTATAGGGAATATGGGACCATTTGACCTGGTCTATAGGGAATATGGGGCCTTTTGACCTGGTCTATAGGGAATAGGGGGCCATACGACCTGGTCTATAGGGAATATGGGGCAGTTTGACCTGGTCTATAGGGAATATGGGGCCATTTGACCTGGTCTATAGGGAATATGGGACAATTTGACCTGGTCTATAGGGAATATGGGACCTTTTGACCTGGTCTATAGGGAATATGGGACCATTTGACCTGGTCTATAGGGAATATGGGGCCTTTTGACCTGGTCTATAGGGAATAGGGGGCCATTTGACCTGGTCTATAGGGAATATGGGGCAGTTTGACCTGGTCTATAGGGAATATGGGGCCGTTTGACCTGGTCTATAGGGAATATGGGTCCGTTTGACCTGGTCTATAGGGAATATGGGGCCGTTTGACCTGGTCTATAGGGAATATGGGGCCATTTGACCTGGTCTATAGGGAATATTGGGCCATTTGACCTGGTCTATAGGGAATATGGGGCCATTTGACCTGGTCTATAGGGAATATGGGACAATTTGACCTGGTCTATAGGGATTATTGGGACATTTTGACCTGGTCTATAGGGAATAGGGGGCCGTTTGACCTGGTCTATAGGGAATATGTGGCCATTTGACCTGGTCTATAGGTAATATGGGGCCATTTGACCTGGTCTATAGGGAAAATGGGACCGTTTGACCTGGGCTATAGGGAATATGGGACCATTTGACCTGGTCTATAGGGAATATGGGACAATTTGACCTGGTCTATAGGGAATATGGGGCCATTTGACCTGGTCTATAGGGAATATGGGGCCATTTGACCTGGTCTATAGGGAATATGGGGCCATTTGACCTGGTCTATAGGGAATATGGGGCCGTTTGACCTGGTCTATAGGGAATATGGGGCCATTTGACCTGGTCTATAGGGAATATGGGGCCATTTTACCTGGTCTATAGGGAATATGGGACCTTTTGACCTGGTCTATAGGGAATATGGGACCATTTGACCTGGTCTATAGGGAATATGGGACCATTTGACCTGGTCTATAGGGAATATGGGGCCTTTTGACCTGGTCTATAGGGAATAGGGGGCCATTTGACCTGGTCTATAGGGAATATTGGGCAGTTTGACCTGGTCTATAGGGAATATGGGGCCGTTTGACCTGGTCTATAGGGAATATGGGTCCGTATGACCTGGTCTATAGGGAATATGGGGCCATTTGACCTGGTCTATAGGGAATATGGGGCCATTTGACCTGGTCTATAGGGAATATTGGGCCATTTGACCTGGTCTATAGGGAATATGGGGCCATTTGACCTGGTCTATAGGGAATATGGGACAATTTGACCTGGTCTATAGGGAATATTCGGACATTTTGACCTGGTCTATAGGGAATATGGGGCCATTTGACCTGGTCTATAGGGAATATGGGGCCATTTGACCTGGTCTATAGGGAATATGGGGCCTTTTGACCTGGTCTATAGGGAATATGGGACCATTTGACCTGGTCTATAGGGAATATGGGACCATTTGACCTGGTCTATAGGGAATATGGGGCCTTTTGACCTGGTCTATAGGGAATAGGGGGCCATTTGACCTGGTCTATAGGGAATATTGGGCAGTTTGACCTGGTCTATAGGGAATATGGGGCCGTTTGACCTGGTCTATAGGGAATATTGGTCCGTATGACCTGGTCTATAGGGAATATGGGGCCATTTGACCTGGTCTTTAGGGAATATGGGGCCATTTGACCTGGTCTATAGGGAATATTGGGCCATTTGACCTGGTCTATAGGGAATATGGGGCCATTTGACCTGGTCTATAGGGAATATGGGACAATTTGACCTGGTCTATAGGGAATATTCGGACATTTTGACCTGGTCTATAGGGAATATGGGGCCATTTGACCTGGTCTATAGGGCATATGGGGCCATTTGACCTGGTCTATCGGGAATATGGGACCATTTGACCTGGTCTATAGGGAATATTGGGAGATTTTGACCTGGTCTATAGGGAATATGGGGCCATTTGACCTGGTCTATAGGGAATATGGGACAATTTGACCTGGTCTATAGGGAATATTCGGACATTTTGACCTGGTCTATAGGGAATATGGGGCCATTTGACCTGGTCTATAGGGAGTATGGGAACTTTTGACCTGGTCTATAGGGAATATGGGACCTTTTGACCTGGTCTATAGGGAATATGGGACCATTTGACCTGGTCTATAGGGAATATGGGGCCATTTGACCTGGTCTATAGGGAATATGGGGCCATTTGACCTGGTCTATAGGGAATATGGGGCCGTTTGACCTGGTCTATAGGGAATATGGGGCCATTTGACCTGGTCTATAGGGAATATGGGGCCATTTGACCTGGTCTATAGGGAATATGGGACAATTTGACCTGGTCTATAGGGAATATGGGACCTTTTGACCTGGTCTATAGGGAATATGGGACCATTTGACCTGGTCTATAGGGAATATGGGGCCTTTTGACCTGGTCTATAGGGAATAGGGGGCCATTTGACCTGGTCTATAGGGAATATGGGGCAGTTTGACCTGGTCTATAGGGAATATGGGGCCGTTTGACCTGGTCTATAGGGAATATGGGTCCGTTTGACCTGGTCTATAGGGAATATTGGGCCATTTGACCTGGTCTATAGGGAATATGGGGCCATTTGACCTGGTCTATAGGGAATATGGGACAATTTGACCTGGTCTATAGGGAATATTCTGACATTTTGACCTGGTCTATAGGGAATATGGGGCCATTTGACCTGGTCTATAGGGCATATGGGGCCATTTGACCTGGTCTATAGGGAATATGGGACCATTTGACCTGGTCTATAGGGAATATTGGGACATTTTGACCTGGTCTATAGGGAATATGGGGCCATTTGACCTGGTCTATAGGGAATATGGGACAATTTGACCTGGTCTATAGGGAATATTCGGACATTTTGACCTGGTCTATAGGGAATATGGGGCCATTTGACCTGGTCTATAGGGAGTATGGGAACTTTTGACCTGGTCTATAGGGAATATGGGACCTTTTGACCTGGTCTATAGGGAATATGGGACCATTTGACCTGGTCTATAGGGAATATGGGGCCATTTGACCTGGTCTATAGGGAATATGGGGCCATTTGACCTGGTCTATAGGGAATATGGGGCCGTTTGACCTGGTCTATAGGGAATATGGGGCCATTTGACCTGGTCTATAGGGAATATGGGGCCATTTGACCTGGTCTATAGGGAATATGGGACAATTTGACCTGGTCTATAGGGAATATGGGACCTTTTGACCTGGTCTATAGGGAATATGGGACCATTTGACCTGGTCTATAGGGAATATGGGGCCTTTTGACCTGGTCTATAGGGAATAGGGGGCCATTTGACCTGGTCTATAGGGAATATGGGGCAGTTTGACCTGGTCTATAGGGAATATGGGGCCGTTTGACCTGGTCTATAGGGAATATGGGTCCGTTTGACCTGGTCTATAGGGAATATGGGGCCATTTGACCTGGTCTATAGGGAATATGGGGCCATTTGACCTGGTCTATAGGGAAAATGGGACCATTTGACCTGGGCTATAGGGAATATGGGACCATTTGACCTGGTCTATAGGGAATATGGGACAATTTGACCTGGTCTATAGGGAATATGGGGCCATTTGACCTGGTCTATAGGGAATATGGGGCCATTTGACCTGGTCTATAGGGAATATGGGGCCGTTTGACCTGGTCTATAGGGAATATGGGGCCATTTGACCTGGTCTATAGGGAATATGGGGCCGTTTGACCTGGTCTATAGGGAATATGGGACCATTTGACCTGGTCTATAGGGAATATGGGACCTTTTGACCTGGTCTATAGGGAATATGGGACCATTTGACCTGGTCTATAGGGAATAGGGGGCCATTTGACCTGGTCTATAGGGAATATGGGGCAGTTTGACCTGGTCTATAGGGAATATGGGTCCGTTTGACCTGGTCTATAGGGAATATGGGTCCGTTTGACCTGGTCTATAGGGAATATGGGGCCATTTGACCTGGTCTATAGGGAATATGTGGCCATTTGACCTGGTCTATAGGGAATATGGGGCCATTTGACCTGGTCTATAGGGAAAATGGGACCATTTGACCTGGTCTATAGGGAATATGGGACCATTTGACCTGGTCTATAGGGAATATGGGACAATTTGACCTGGTCTATAGGGAATATTGGGCCATTTGACCTGGTCTATAGGGAATATGGGGCCATTTGACCTGGTCTATAGGGAATATGGGGCCATTTGACCTGGTCTATAGGGAATATGGGGCCTTTTGACCTGGTCTATAGGGAATAGGGGGCCATTTGACCTGGTCTATAGGGAATATTGGGCAGTTTGACCTGGTCTATAGGGAATATGGGGCCGTTTGACCTGGTCTATAGGGAATATGGGTCCGTATGACCTGGTCTATAGGGAATATGGGGCCATTTGACCTGGTCTTTAGGGAATATGGGGCCATTTGACCTGGTCTATAGGGAATATTGGGCCATTTGACCTGGTCTATAGGGAATATGGGGCCATTTGACCTGGTCTATAGGGAATATGGGACAATTTGACCTGGTCTATAGGGAATATTCGGACATTTTGACCTGGTCTATAGGGAATATGGGGCCATTTGACCTGGTCTATAGGGCATATGGGGCCATTTGACCTGGTCTATCGGGAATATGGGACCATTTGACCTGGTCTATAGGGAATATTGGGACATTTTGACCTGGTCTATAGGGAATATGGGGCCATTTGACCTGGTCTATAGGGAATATGGGACAATTTGACCTGGTCTATAGGGAATATTCGGACATTTTGACCTGGTCTATAGGGAATATGGGGCCATTTGACCTGGTCTATAGGGAGTATGGGAACTTTTGACCTGGTCTATAGGGAATATGGGACCTTTTGACCTGGTCTATAGGGAATATGGGACCATTTGACCTGGTCTATAGGGAATATGGGGCCATTTGACCTGGTCTATAGGGAATATGGGGCCATTTGACCTGGTCTATAGGGAATATGGGGCCGTTTGACCTGGTCTATAGGGAATATGGGGCCATTTGACCTGGTCTATAGGGAATATGGGGCCATTTGACCTGGTCTATAGGGAATATGGGACAATTTGACCTGGTCTATAGGGAATATGGGACCTTTTGACCTGGTCTATAGGGAATATGGGACCATTTGACCTGGTCTATAGGGAATATGGGGCCTTTTGACCTGGTCTATAGGGAATAGGGGGCCATTTGACCTGGTCTATAGGGAATATGGGGCAGTTTGACCTGGTCTATAGGGAATATGGGGCCGTTTGACCTGGTCTATAGGGAATATGGGTCCGTTTGACCTGGTCTATAGGGAATATTGGGCCATTTGACCTGGTCTATAGGGAATATGGGGCCATTTGACCTGGTCTATAGGGAATATGGGACAATTTGACCTGGTCTATAGGGAATATTCTGACATTTTGACCTGGTCTATAGGGAATATGGGGCCATTTGACCTGGTCTATAGGGCATATGGGGCCATTTGACCTGGTCTATAGGGAATATGGGACCATTTGACCTGGTCTATAGGGAATATTGGGACATTTTGACCTGGTCTATAGGGAATATGGGGCCATTTGACCTGGTCTATAGGGAATATGGGACAATTTGACCTGGTCTATAGGGAATATTCGGACATTTTGACCTGGTCTATAGGGAATATGGGGCCATTTGACCTGGTCTATAGGGAGTATGGGAACTTTTGACCTGGTCTATAGGGAATATGGGACCTTTTGACCTGGTCTATAGGGAATATGGGACCATTTGACCTGGTCTATAGGGAATATGGGGCCATTTGACCTGGTCTATAGGGAATATGGGGCCATTTGACCTGGTCTATAGGGAATATGGGGCCGTTTGACCTGGTCTATAGGGAATATGGGGCCATTTGACCTGGTCTATAGAGAATATGGGGCCATTTGACCTGGTCTATAGGGAATATGGGACAATTTGACCTGGTCTATAGGGAATATGGGACCTTTTGACCTGGTCTATAGGGAATATGGGACCATTTGACCTGGTCTATAGGGAATATGGGGCCTTTTGACCTGGTCTATAGGGAATAGGGGGCCATTTGACCTGGTCTATAGGGAATATGGGGCAGTTTGACCTGGTCTATAGGGAATATGGGGCCGTTTGACCTGGTCTATAGGGAATATGGGTCCGTTTGACCTGGTCTATAGGGAATATGTGGCCATTTTACCTGGTCTATAGGGAATATGGGGCCATTTGACCTGGTCTATAGGGAAAATGGGACCATTTGACCTGGGCTATAGGGAATATGGGACCATTTGACCTGGTCTATAGGGAATATGGGACAATTTGACCTGGTCTATAGGGAATATGGGGCCATTTGACCTGGTCTATAGGGAATATGGGGCCATTTGACCTGGTCTATAGGGAATATGGGGCCGTTTGACCTGGTCTATAGGGAATATGGGGCCATTTGACCTGGTCTATAGGGAATATGGGGCCGTTTGACCTGGTCTATAGGGAATATGGGACAATTTGACCTGGTCTATAGGGAATATGGGACCTTTTGACCTGGTCTATAGGGAATATGGGACCATTTGACCTGGTCTATAGGGAATAGGGGGCCTTTTGACCTGGTCTATAGGGAATATGGGGCAGTTTGACCTGGTCTATAGGGAATATGGGTCCGTTTGACCTGGTCTATAGGGAATATGGGTCCGTTTGACCTGGTCTATAGGGAATATGGGGCCATTTGACCTGGTCTATAGGGAATATGTGGCCATTTGACCTGGTCTATAGGGAATATGGGGCCATTTGACCTGGTCTATATGGAAAATGGGACCATTTGACCTGGGCTATAGGGAATATGGGACCATTTGACCTGGTCTATAGGGAATATGGGACAATTTGACCTGGTCTATAGGGAATATTGGGCCATTTGACCTGGTCTATAGGGAATATGGGGCCATTTAACCTGGTCTATAGGGAATATGGGGCCATTTGACCTGGTCTATAGGGAATATGGGGCCATTTGACCTGGTCTATAGGGAATATGGGGCCATTTGACCTGGTCTATAGGGAATATGGGGCCATTTGACCTGGTCTATAGGGAGTATGGGAACTTTTGACCTGGTCTATAGGGAATATGGGACCTTTTGACCTGGTCTATAGGGAATATGGGACAGTTTGACCTGGTCTATAGGGAATATGGGGCCTTTTGACCTGGTCTATAGGGAATAGGGGGCCATTTGACCTGGTCTATAGGGAATATGGGGCAGTTTGACCTGGTCTATAGGGAATATGGGGCCGTTTGACCTGGTCTATAGGGAATATAGGGCCGTTTGACCTGGTCTATAGGGAATGTGGGGCCGTTTGACCTGGTCTATAGGGAATATGGGGCCATTTGACCTGGTCTATAGGGAATATGGGGCCATTTGACCTGGTCAATAGGGAATATGGGACAATTTGACCTGGTCAATAGGGAATATGGGACAATTTGACCTGGTCTATAGGGAATATGGGACCTTTTGACCTGGTCTATAGGGAATATTGGGACATTTTGAACTGGTCTATAGGGAATATGGGGCCATTTGACCTGTTCTATAGGGAATATGGGGCCATTTGACCTGGTCTATAGGGAATATGGGACCATTTGACCTTGTCTATAGGGAATATGGGACCAATTGACCTGGTCTATAGGGAATATGGGACAATTTGACCTGGTCTATTGGGAATATGGGGCCATTTGACCTGGTCTATAGGGAATATTGCGTCATTTGACCTGGTCTATAGGGAATATGGGGCCATTTGACCTGGTCTATAGGGAATATGGGGCCTTTTGACCTGGTCTATAGGGAATAGGGGGCCATTTGACCTGGTCTATAGGGAATATGGGACCATTTGACCTTGTCTATAGGGAATATGGGACCAATTGACCTGGTCTATAGGGAATATGGGACAATTTGACCTGGTCTATTGGGAATATGGGGCCATTTGACCTGGTCTATAGGGAATATGCGTCATTTGACCTGGTCTATAGGGAATATGGGGCCATTTGACCTGGTCTATAGGGAATATAGGGCCGTTTGACCTGGTCTATAGGGAATATGGGGCCGTTTGACCTGGTCTATAGGGAATATGGGGCCATTTGACCTGGTCTATAGGGAATAAGGGGCCATTTGACCTGGTCTATAGGGAATATGGGGCACTACTTTAGACCTGGTCTATAGGGAATATGGGACCTTTTGACCTGGTCTAGAGGGAATATGGGACCATTTGACCTGGTCTATAGGGAATATGGGGCAGTTTGACCTGGTCTATAGGGAATATGGGGCCATTTGACCTGGTCTATAGGGAATATGGGACCATTTGACCTGGTCTATAGGGAATATGGGACCAATTGACCTGGTCTATAGGGAATATGGGACAATTTGACCTGGTCTATTGGGAATATGGGGCCATTTGACCTGGTCTATAGGGAATATTGCGTCATTTGACCTGGTCTATAGGGAATATGGGGCCATTTGACCTGGTCTATAGGGAATATGGGGCCTTTTGACCTGGTCTATAGGGAATAGGGGGCCATTTGACCTGGTCTATAGGGAATATGGGGCCGTTTGACCTGGTCTATAGGGAATATGGGGCAGTTTGACCTGGTCTATAGGGAATATGGGGCCGTTTGACCTGGTCTATAGGGAATATGGGGCCGTTTGACCTGGTCTATAGGGAATGTGGGGCCATTTGACCTGGTCTATAGGGAATATGGGGCCATTTGACCTGGTCTATAGGGAATATGGGGCCATTTGACCTGGTCTATAGGGAATATGGGACATTTTGACCTGGTCTATAGGGAATATGGGGCCATTTGACCTGGTCTATAGGGAATATGGGGCCATTTGACCTGGTCTATAGGGAATATGGGACCATTTTACCTGGTCTATAGGGAATATCGGACCTTTTGACCTGGTCTATAGGGAATATTGGGAAATTTTGAACTGGTCTATAGGGAATATGGGGCCATTTGACCTGGTCTATAGGGAATATGGGGCCATTTGACCTGGTCTATAGGGAATATGGGACCATTTGACCTGGTCTATAGGGAATATGGGACCAATTGACCTGGTCTATAGGGAATATGGGACAATTTGACCTGGTCTATTGGGAATATGGGGCCATTTGACCTGGTCTATAGGGAATATGGGGCCATTTGACCTGGTCTATAGGGAATATGGGGCCATTTGACCTGGTCTATAGGGAATATGGGACAATTTGACCTGGTCTATAGGGAATTTGGGGCCATTTGACCTGGTCTATAGGGAATATGGGGCAGTTTGACCTGGTCTATAGGGAATATGGGGCCGTTTGACCTGGTCTATAGGGAATATGGGACCTTTTGACCTGGTCTATAGGGAAT
>NW_026602581.1:0-12500 GCF_029448725.1 Salvelinus fontinalis
CATGCGTTTGACTAGTCGCTAAGGGCAATTGAGTTCAAGCAAGCCCGACGGACGACTGGCGTATTTGCCGGGCTTTGAACAAATAGTCGTCGTCGTCGCACTAGGCGGCGTAAAGAGCTAGTGACTTCAAGACGCATTGGCGACTTTAAAAAGAAATAAAAAACACCAGCCTGTCTGTCGCCAGGGAAGGGGGGGCTGGGGGGGAGGAGCCACCTTTTGCCAAACCGCCAAAGTCTGCCGAGACCCCCGGGTGCCCGGCGGCTGCAGGGTACCATTTGTGGGTTATCGCTTCTCGGCCTTTTGGCTAAGATCAAGTGTAGTATCTGTTCTTAATTGGCTTGTTTTACACAGACGTCTTCCGGTCAGATCAACATTATATGATCATAATTTGACCCTGAATAAATTTTGTCCCAGGGACAATTGTTTTGCAATTGAAACAATTCCCCATGTTTTATGGGAATGTTCTTTTGCCAAATTGGTTTGGAGAAAAATTAAACAATTTTTTGTGATTTTAAAAAACATTGATTATGAAGGGGTAGCCAAACTTGAACTAAAAAATGTGGAAAGGGTGCAATTATTAGCATTAGTGACTCTGGTGTCCCTTATCAAGATCAAACTTTGGGAGGCCAGATGTGGTGCGGTCAATGACACCCTCAAGTGGTCACCGACGGGATTAGTTGAATTTATAAAACAGGACATTTGGAAAAGAATACAATTCGAAATAGATAAGTGGGGCATTGTATCAGTGAAACAGAAATGGAAAGGGGTTTACCCTTCACTTTAAATGTTTTTAGAGCCAATTGAAATGTAGGCTAAGCCTTTGTACATATTTGATATACACTGAGGTTTATTCAGAATTCACTTTGGTATATGTATATGTTTGTATTTATAGAATTCTTTGTATTGTTTTTTAGAGATTGTTAGAGGCAAGTTAAACTTGAATGTAATAACACTGGTCAGGTTCTGCAGAACTGCATTTTTTTGAGTAGTTTTGCTATTGTTATATTGTTACACTATTTTTGGATGCTGTTTTTATGAATCGATGTTATGTAATGCACTGATTATGTAATTGTATTTCAATGAGAAATGTAAATAAAATTCTTTTTCCAAAAAAAAAAAAAATCTGTTCTTATCAGTTTAATATCTGATACGTCCCCCATCGGGGGACTACATATTAAATGGATTTTTTGAACAGGGAGTCGGAAATGGGGCTTGCTCCGTCCGCTCCACGCATCGACCCGGTATTGCAGTACCTCCGGGAACGGTGCAACACACACATTCCTCCCGTTGTCAAGGAAAGAAAAAAGCAAGGGGAAAAAAACATCCAAAGTGAAAGTAGGGCGAAGCGCTCTTCGTGGGTTCCCCCGTTTCCCGCCATTTTACTTAAAAAAAAAAAAAAAAAAAAAAAAAAAAACGTTGGTCAGGATAGTGAGTGAGTGTCTGTCTGTCTGTCTGTCTGTCTGTCTGTCTGTCTGTGTCTGTCTGTGTCTGTCTGTGACTTTTTACCCACACACAGCCGTGGAAAAGTAGGCAGAGTGGGTTGGGTGACCGACCACCCACCCACCCACCCACCCGCGAGATCCCAGCCTAGTAGTGCACAGAGTGTGTCTCGGGCCCCGACGTCTGACTTCCACACGACTCTGGTTTCTCTTCATTACGCACAAGCCTTTCGCCTTTTACTAAAGACTTCCGTGGAGAGGAACACTTATGAGTTCAAAGTATTTTTGGAAGGGCTTTGCTTCTGGCAGAGCCCGCTATATCTTGTTTCAAGAGAAATTGACAGAGATGTTGATGACGCCGCCGCCGCCGCAGCAGAGACTTGTTGCTCATGCGTTTGACTAGTCGCTAAGGGCAATTGAGTTCAAGCAAGCCCGACGGACGACTGGCGTATTTGCCGGGCTTTGAACAAATAGTCGTCGTCGTCGCACTAGGCGGCGTAAAGAGCTAGTGACTTCAAGACGCATTGGCGACTTTAAAAAGAAATAAAAAACACCAGCCTGTCTGTCGCCAGGGAAGGGGGGGCTGGGGGGGAGGAGCCACCTTTTGCCAAACCGCCAAAGTCTGCCGAGACCCCCGGGTGCCCGGCGGCTGCAGGGTACCATTTGTGGGTTATCGCTTCTCGGCCTTTTGGCTAAGATCAAGTGTAGTATCTGTTCTTATCAGTTTAATATCTGATACGTCCCCCATCGGGGGACTACATATTAAATGGATTTTTTGAACAGGGAGTCGGAAATGGGGCTTGCTCCGTCCGCTCCACGCATCGACCCGGTATTGCAGTACCTCCGGGAACGGTGCAACACACACATTCCTCCCGTTGTCAAGGAAAGAAAAAAGCAAGGGGAAAAAAACATCCAAAGTGAAAGTAGGGCGAAGCGCTCTTCGTGGGTTCCCCCGTTTCCCGCCATTTTACTTAAAAAAAAAAAAAAAAAAAAAAAAAAAAACGTTGGTCAGGATAGTGAGTGAGTGTCTGTCTGTCTGTCTGTCTGTCTGTCTGTCTGTCTGTGTCTGTCTGTGTCTGTCTGTGACTTTTTACCCACACACAGCCGTGGAAAAGTAGGCAGAGTGGGTTGGGTGACCGACCACCCACCCACCCACCCACCCGCGAGATCCCAGCCTAGTAGTGCACAGAGTGTGTCTCGGGCCCCGACGTCTGACTTCCACACGACTCTGGTTTCTCTTCATTACGCACAAGCCTTTCGCCTTTTACTAAAGACTTCCGTGGAGAGGAACACTTATGAGTTCAAAGTATTTTTGGAAGGGCTTTGCTTCTGGCAGAGCCCGCTATATCTTGTTTCAAGAGAAATTGACAGAGATGTTGATGACGCCGCCGCCGCCGCAGCAGAGACTTGTTGCTCATGCGTTTGACTAGTCGCTAAGGGCAATTGAGTTCAAGCAAGCCCGACGGACGACTGGCGTATTTGCCGGGCTTTGAACAAATAGTCGTCGTCGTCGCACTAGGCGGCGTAAAGAGCTAGTGACTTCAAGACGCATTGGCGACTTTAAAAAGAAATAAAAAACACCAGCCTGTCTGTCGCCAGGGAAGGGGGGGCTGGGGGGGAGGAGCCACCTTTTGCCAAACCGCCAAAGTCTGCCGAGACCCCCGGGTGCCCGGCGGCTGCAGGGTACCATTTGTGGGTTATCGCTTCTCGGCCTTTTGGCTAAGATCAAGTGTAGTATCTGTTCTTAATTGGCTTGTTTTACACAGACGTCTTCCGGTCAGATCAACATTATATGATCATAATTTGACCCTGAATAAATTTTGTCCCAGGGACAATTGTTTTGCAATTGAAACAATTCCCCATGTTTTATGGGAATGTTCTTTTGCCAAATTGGTTTGGAGAAAAATTAAACAATTTTTTGTGATTTTAAAAAACATTGATTATGAAGGGGTAGCCAAACTTGAACTAAAAAATGTGGAAAGGGTGCAATTATTAGCATTAGTGACTCTGGTGTCCCTTATCAAGACCAAACTTTGGGAGGCCAGATGTGGTGCGGTCAATGACACCCTCAAGTGGTCACCGACGGGATTAGTTGAATTTATAAAACAGGACATTTGGAAAAGAATACAATTCGAAATAGATAAGTGGGGCATTGTATCAGTGAAACAGAAATGGAAAGGGGTTTACCCTTCACTTTAAATGTTTTTAGAGCCAATTGAAATGTAGGCTAAGCCTTTGTACATATTTGATATACACTGAGGTTTATTCAGAATTCACTTTGGTATATGTATATGTTTGTATTTATAGAATTCTTTGTATTGTTTTTTAGAGATTGTTAGAGGCAAGTTAAACTTGAATGTAATAACACTGGTCAGGTTCTGCAGAACTGCATTTTTTTGAGTAGTTTTGCTATTGTTATATTGTTACACTATTTTTGGATGCTGTTTTTATGAATCGATGTTATGTAATGCACTGATTATGTAATTGTATTTCAATGAGAAATGTAAATAAAATTCTTTTTCCAAAAAAAAAAAAAATCTGTTCTTATCAGTTTAATATCTGATACGTCCCCCATCGGGGGACTACATATTAAATGGATTTTTTGAACAGGGAGTCGGAAATGGGGCTTGCTCCGTCCGCTCCACGCATCGACCCGGTATTGCAGTACCTCCGGGAACGGTGCAACACACACATTCCTCCCGTTGTCAAGGAAAGAAAAAAGCAAGGGGAAAAAAACATCCAAAGTGAAAGTAGGGCGAAGCGCTCTTCGTGGGTTCCCCCGTTTCCCGCCATTTTACTTAAAAAAAAAAAAAAAAAAAAAAAAAAAAACGTTGGTCAGGATAGTGAGTGAGTGTCTGTCTGTCTGTCTGTCTGTCTGTCTGTCTGTCTGTGTCTGTCTGTGTCTGTCTGTGACTTTTTACCCACACACAGCCGTGGAAAAGTAGGCAGAGTGGGTTGGGTGACCGACCACCCACCCACCCACCCACCCGCGAGATCCCAGCCTAGTAGTGCACAGAGTGTGTCTCGGGCCCCGACGTCTGACTTCCACACGACTCTGGTTTCTCTTCATTACGCACAAGCCTTTCGCCTTTTACTAAAGACTTCCGTGGAGAGGAACACTTATGAGTTCAAAGTATTTTTGGAAGGGCTTTGCTTCTGGCAGAGCCCGCTATATCTTGTTTCAAGAGAAATTGACAGAGATGTTGATGACGCCGCCGCCGCCGCAGCAGAGACTTGTTGCTCATGCGTTTGACTAGTCGCTAAGGGCAATTGAGTTCAAGCAAGCCCGACGGACGACTGGCGTATTTGCCGGGCTTTGAACAAATAGTCGTCGTCGTCGCACTAGGCGGCGTAAAGAGCTAGTGACTTCAAGACGCATTGGCGACTTTAAAAAGAAATAAAAAACACCAGCCTGTCTGTCGCCAGGGAAGGGGGGGCTGGGGGGGAGGAGCCACCTTTTGCCAAACCGCCAAAGTCTGCCGAGACCCCCGGGTGCCCGGCGGCTGCAGGGTACCATTTGTGGGTTATCGCTTCTCGGCCTTTTGGCTAAGATCAAGTGTAGTATCTGTTCTTAATTGGCTTGTTTTACACAGACGTCTTCCGGTCAGATCAACATTATATGATCATAATTTGACCCTGAATAAATTTTGTCCCAGGGACAATTGTTTTGCAATTGAAACAATTCCCCATGTTTTATGGGAATGTTCTTTTGCCAAATTGGTTTGGAGAAAAATTAAACAATTTTTTGTGATTTTAAAAAACATTGATTATGAAGGGGTAGCCAAACTTGAACTAAAAAATGTGGAAAGGGTGCAATTATTAGCATTAGTGACTCTGGTGTCCCTTATCAAGACCAAACTTTGGGAGGCCAGATGTGGTGCGGTCAATGACACCCTCAAGTGGTCACCGACGGGATTAGTTGAATTTATAAAACAGGACATTTGGAAAAGAATACAATTCGAAATAGATAAGTGGGGCATTGTATCAGTGAAACAGAAATGGAAAGGGGTTTACCCTTCACTTTAAATGTTTTTAGAGCCAATTGAAATGTAGGCTAAGCCTTTGTACATATTTGATATACACTGAGGTTTATTCAGAATTCACTTTGGTATATGTATATGTTTGTATTTATAGAATTCTTTGTATTGTTTTTTAGAGATTGTTAGAGGCAAGTTAAACTTGAATGTAATAACACTGGTCAGGTTCTGCAGAACTGCATTTTTTTGAGTAGTTTTGCTATTGTTATATTGTTACACTATTTTTGGATGCTGTTTTTATGAATCGATGTTATGTAATGCACTGATTATGTAATTGTATTTCAATGAGAAATGTAAATAAAATTCTTTTTCCAAAAAAAAAAAAAATCTGTTCTTATCAGTTTAATATCTGATACGTCCCCCATCGGGGGACTACATATTAAATGGATTTTTTGAACAGGGAGTCGGAAATGGGGCTTGCTCCGTCCGCTCCACGCATCGACCCGGTATTGCAGTACCTCCGGGAACGGTGCAACACACACATTCCTCCCGTTGTCAAGGAAAGAAAAAAGCAAGGGGAAAAAAACATCCAAAGTGAAAGTAGGGCGAAGCGCTCTTCGTGGGTTCCCCCGTTTCCCGCCATTTTACTTAAAAAAAAAAAAAAAAAAAAAAAAAAAAACGTTGGTCAGGATAGTGAGTGAGTGTCTGTCTGTCTGTCTGTCTGTCTGTCTGTCTGTCTGTGTCTGTCTGTGTCTGTCTGTGACTTTTTACCCACACACAGCCGTGGAAAAGTAGGCAGAGTGGGTTGGGTGACCGACCACCCACCCACCCACCCACCCGCGAGATCCCAGCCTAGTAGTGCACAGAGTGTGTCTCGGGCCCCGACGTCTGACTTCCACACGACTCTGGTTTCTCTTCATTACGCACAAGCCTTTCGCCTTTTACTAAAGACTTCCGTGGAGAGGAACACTTATGAGTTCAAAGTATTTTTGGAAGGGCTTTGCTTCTGGCAGAGCCCGCTATATCTTGTTTCAAGAGAAATTGACAGAGATGTTGATGACGCCGCCGCCGCCGCAGCAGAGACTTGTTGCTCATGCGTTTGACTAGTCGCTAAGGGCAATTGAGTTCAAGCAAGCCCGACGGACGACTGGCGTATTTGCCGGGCTTTGAACAAATAGTCGTCGTCGTCGCACTAGGCGGCGTAAAGAGCTAGTGACTTCAAGACGCATTGGCGACTTTAAAAAGAAATAAAAAACACCAGCCTGTCTGTCGCCAGGGAAGGGGGGGCTGGGGGGGAGGAGCCACCTTTTGCCAAACCGCCAAAGTCTGCCGAGACCCCCGGGTGCCCGGCGGCTGCAGGGTACCATTTGTGGGTTATCGCTTCTCGGCCTTTTGGCTAAGATCAAGTGTAGTATCTGTTCTTATCAGTTTAATATCTGATACGTCCCCCATCGGGGGACTACATATTAAATGGATTTTTTGAACAGGGAGTCGGAAATGGGGCTTGCTCCGTCCGCTCCACGCATCGACCCGGTATTGCAGTACCTCCGGGAACGGTGCAACACACACATTCCTCCCGTTGTCAAGGAAAGAAAAAAGCAAGGGGAAAAAAACATCCAAAGTGAAAGTAGGGCGAAGCGCTCTTCGTGGGTTCCCCCGTTTCCCGCCATTTTACTTAAAAAAAAAAAAAAAAAAAAAAAAAAAAACGTTGGTCAGGATAGTGAGTGAGTGTCTGTCTGTCTGTCTGTCTGTCTGTCTGTCTGTCTGTGTCTGTCTGTGTCTGTCTGTGACTTTTTACCCACACACAGCCGTGGAAAAGTAGGCAGAGTGGGTTGGGTGACCGACCACCCACCCACCCACCCACCCGCGAGATCCCAGCCTAGTAGTGCACAGAGTGTGTCTCGGGCCCCGACGTCTGACTTCCACACGACTCTGGTTTCTCTTCATTACGCACAAGCCTTTCGCCTTTTACTAAAGACTTCCGTGGAGAGGAACACTTATGAGTTCAAAGTATTTTTGGAAGGGCTTTGCTTCTGGCAGAGCCCGCTATATCTTGTTTCAAGAGAAATTGACAGAGATGTTGATGACGCCGCCGCCGCCGCAGCAGAGACTTGTTGCTCATGCGTTTGACTAGTCGCTAAGGGCAATTGAGTTCAAGCAAGCCCGACGGACGACTGGCGTATTTGCCGGGCTTTGAACAAATAGTCGTCGTCGTCGCACTAGGCGGCGTAAAGAGCTAGTGACTTCAAGACGCATTGGCGACTTTAAAAAGAAATAAAAAACACCAGCCTGTCTGTCGCCAGGGAAGGGGGGGCTGGGGGGGAGGAGCCACCTTTTGCCAAACCGCCAAAGTCTGCCGAGACCCCCGGGTGCCCGGCGGCTGCAGGGTACCATTTGTGGGTTATCGCTTCTCGGCCTTTTGGCTAAGATCAAGTGTAGTATCTGTTCTTATCAGTTTAATATCTGATACGTCCCCCATCGGGGGACTACATATTAAATGGATTTTTTGAACAGGGAGTCGGAAATGGGGCTTGCTCCGTCCGCTCCACGCATCGACCCGGTATTGCAGTACCTCCGGGAACGGTGCAACACACACATTCCTCCCGTTGTCAAGGAAAGAAAAAAGCAAGGGGAAAAAAACATCCAAAGTGAAAGTAGGGCGAAGCGCTCTTCGTGGGTTCCCCCGTTTCCCGCCATTTTACTTAAAAAAAAAAAAAAAAAAAAAAAAAAAAACGTTGGTCAGGATAGTGAGTGAGTGTCTGTCTGTCTGTCTGTCTGTCTGTCTGTCTGTCTGTGTCTGTCTGTGTCTGTCTGTGACTTTTTACCCACACACAGCCGTGGAAAAGTAGGCAGAGTGGGTTGGGTGACCGACCACCCACCCACCCACCCACCCGCGAGATCCCAGCCTAGTAGTGCACAGAGTGTGTCTCGGGCCCCGACGTCTGACTTCCACACGACTCTGGTTTCTCTTCATTACGCACAAGCCTTTCGCCTTTTACTAAAGACTTCCGTGGAGAGGAACACTTATGAGTTCAAAGTATTTTTGGAAGGGCTTTGCTTCTGGCAGAGCCCGCTATATCTTGTTTCAAGAGAAATTGACAGAGATGTTGATGACGCCGCCGCCGCCGCAGCAGAGACTTGTTGCTCATGCGTTTGACTAGTCGCTAAGGGCAATTGAGTTCAAGCAAGCCCGACGGACGACTGGCGTATTTGCCGGGCTTTGAACAAATAGTCGTCGTCGTCGCACTAGGCGGCGTAAAGAGCTAGTGACTTCAAGACGCATTGGCGACTTTAAAAAGAAATAAAAAACACCAGCCTGTCTGTCGCCAGGGAAGGGGGGGCTGGGGGGGAGGAGCCACCTTTTGCCAAACCGCCAAAGTCTGCCGAGACCCCCGGGTGCCCGGCGGCTGCAGGGTACCATTTGTGGGTTATCGCTTCTCGGCCTTTTGGCTAAGATCAAGTGTAGTATCTGTTCTTAATTGGCTTGTTTTACACAGACGTCTTCCGGTCAGATCAACATTATATGATCATAATTTGACCCTGAATAAATTTTGTCCCAGGGACAATTGTTTTGCAATTGAAACAATTCCCCATGTTTTATGGGAATGTTCTTTTGCCAAATTGGTTTGGAGAAAAATTAAACAATTTTTTGTGATTTTAAAAAACATTGATTATGAAGGGGTAGCCAAACTTGAACTAAAAAATGTGGAAAGGGTGCAATTATTAGCATTAGTGACTCTGGTGTCCCTTATCAAGATCAAACTTTGGGAGGCCAGATGTGGTGCGGTCAATGACACCCTCAAGTGGTCACCGACGGGATTAGTTGAATTTATAAAACAGGACATTTGGAAAAGAATACAATTCGAAATAGATAAGTGGGGCATTGTATCAGTGAAACAGAAATGGAAAGGGGTTTACCCTTCACTTTAAATGTTTTTAGAGCCAATTGAAATGTAGGCTAAGCCTTTGTACATATTTGATATACACTGAGGTTTATTCAGAATTCACTTTGGTATATGTATATGTTTGTATTTATAGAATTCTTTGTATTGTTTTTTAGAGATTGTTAGAGGCAAGTTAAACTTGAATGTAATAACACTGGTCAGGTTCTGCAGAACTGCATTTTTTTGAGTAGTTTTGCTATTGTTATATTGTTACACTATTTTTGGATGCTGTTTTTATGAATCGATGTTATGTAA
The DNA here is from genome assembly GCF_029448725.1 of Salvelinus fontinalis. NCBI lineage: Eukaryota > Metazoa > Chordata > Actinopteri > Salmoniformes > Salmonidae > Salvelinus > Salvelinus fontinalis. The sequence goes on from NW_026602581.1 coordinate 9,616, forward strand.
TGCACTGATTATGTAATTGTATTTCAATGAGAAATGTAAATAAAATTCTTTTTCCAAAAAAAAAAAAAATCTGTTCTTATCAGTTTAATATCTGATACGTCCCCCATCGGGGGACTACATATTAAATGGATTTTTTGAACAGGGAGTCGGAAATGGGGCTTGCTCCGTCCGCTCCACGCATCGACCCGGTATTGCAGTACCTCCGGGAACGGTGCAACACACACATTCCTCCCGTTGTCAAGGAAAGAAAAAAGCAAGGGGAAAAAAACATCCAAAGTGAAAGTAGGGCGAAGCGCTCTTCGTGGGTTCCCCCGTTTCCCGCCATTTTACTTAAAAAAAAAAAAAAAAAAAAAAAAAAAAACGTTGGTCAGGATAGTGAGTGAGTGTCTGTCTGTCTGTCTGTCTGTCTGTCTGTCTGTCTGTGTCTGTCTGTGTCTGTCTGTGACTTTTTACCCACACACAGCCGTGGAAAAGTAGGCAGAGTGGGTTGGGTGACCGACCACCCACCCACCCACCCACCCGCGAGATCCCAGCCTAGTAGTGCACAGAGTGTGTCTCGGGCCCCGACGTCTGACTTCCACACGACTCTGGTTTCTCTTCATTACGCACAAGCCTTTCGCCTTTTACTAAAGACTTCCGTGGAGAGGAACACTTATGAGTTCAAAGTATTTTTGGAAGGGCTTTGCTTCTGGCAGAGCCCGCTATATCTTGTTTCAAGAGAAATTGACAGAGATGTTGATGACGCCGCCGCCGCCGCAGCAGAGACTTGTTGCTCATGCGTTTGACTAGTCGCTAAGGGCAATTGAGTTCAAGCAAGCCCGACGGACGACTGGCGTATTTGCCGGGCTTTGAACAAATAGTCGTCGTCGTCGCACTAGGCGGCGTAAAGAGCTAGTGACTTCAAGACGCATTGGCGACTTTAAAAAGAAATAAAAAACACCAGCCTGTCTGTCGCCAGGGAAGGGGGGGCTGGGGGGGAGGAGCCACCTTTTGCCAAACCGCCAAAGTCTGCCGAGACCCCCGGGTGCCCGGCGGCTGCAGGGTACCATTTGTGGGTTATCGCTTCTCGGCCTTTTGGCTAAGATCAAGTGTAGTATCTGTTCTTATCAGTTTAATATCTGATACGTCCCCCATCGGGGGACTACATATTAAATGGATTTTTTGAACAGGGAGTCGGAAATGGGGCTTGCTCCGTCCGCTCCACGCATCGACCCGGTATTGCAGTACCTCCGGGAACGGTGCAACACACACATTCCTCCCGTTGTCAAGGAAAGAAAAAAGCAAGGGGAAAAAAACATCCAAAGTGAAAGTAGGGCGAAGCGCTCTTCGTGGGTTCCCCCGTTTCCCGCCATTTTACTTAAAAAAAAAAAAAAAAAAAAAAAAAAAAACGTTGGTCAGGATAGTGAGTGAGTGTCTGTCTGTCTGTCTGTCTGTCTGTCTGTCTGTCTGTGTCTGTCTGTGTCTGTCTGTGACTTTTTACCCACACACAGCCGTGGAAAAGTAGGCAGAGTGGGTTGGGTGACCGACCACCCACCCACCCACCCACCCGCGAGATCCCAGCCTAGTAGTGCACAGAGTGTGTCTCGGGCCCCGACGTCTGACTTCCACACGACTCTGGTTTCTCTTCATTACGCACAAGCCTTTCGCCTTTTACTAAAGACTTCCGTGGAGAGGAACACTTATGAGTTCAAAGTATTTTTGGAAGGGCTTTGCTTCTGGCAGAGCCCGCTATATCTTGTTTCAAGAGAAATTGACAGAGATGTTGATGACGCCGCCGCCGCCGCAGCAGAGACTTGTTGCTCATGCGTTTGACTAGTCGCTAAGGGCAATTGAGTTCAAGCAAGCCCGACGGACGACTGGCGTATTTGCCGGGCTTTGAACAAATAGTCGTCGTCGTCGCACTAGGCGGCGTAAAGAGCTAGTGACTTCAAGACGCATTGGCGACTTTAAAAAGAAATAAAAAACACCAGCCTGTCTGTCGCCAGGGAAGGGGGGGCTGGGGGGGAGGAGCCACCTTTTGCCAAACCGCCAAAGTCTGCCGAGACCCCCGGGTGCCCGGCGGCTGCAGGGTACCATTTGTGGGTTATCGCTTCTCGGCCTTTTGGCTAAGATCAAGTGTAGTATCTGTTCTTAATTGGCTTGTTTTACACAGACGTCTTCCGGTCAGATCAACATTATATGATCATAATTTGACCCTGAATAAATTTTGTCCCAGGGACAATTGTTTTGCAATTGAAACAATTCCCCATGTTTTATGGGAATGTTCTTTTGCCAAATTGGTTTGGAGAAAAATTAAACAATTTTTTGTGATTTTAAAAAACATTGATTATGAAGGGGTAGCCAAACTTGAACTAAAAAATGTGGAAAGGGTGCAATTATTAGCATTAGTGACTCTGGTGTCCCTTATCAAGATCAAACTTTGGGAGGCCAGATGTGGTGCGGTCAATGACACCCTCAAGTGGTCACCGACGGGATTAGTTGAATTTATAAAACAGGACATTTGGAAAAGAATACAATTCGAAATAGATAAGTGGGGCATTGTATCAGTGAAACAGAAATGGAAAGGGGTTTACCCTTCACTTTAAATGTTTTTAGAGCCAATTGAAATGTAGGCTAAGCCTTTGTACATATTTGATATACACTGAGGTTTATTCAGAATTCACTTTGGTATATGTATATGTTTGTATTTATAGAATTCTTTGTATTGTTTTTTAGAGATTGTTAGAGGCAAGTTAAACTTGAATGTAATAACACTGGTCAGGTTCTGCAGAACTGCATTTTTTTGAGTAGTTTTGCTATTGTTATATTGTTACACTATTTTTGGATGCTGTTTTTATGAATCGATGTTATGTAATGCACTGATTATGTAATTGTATTTCAATGAG